>NW_024058744.1:0-48092 GCF_016432855.1 Salvelinus namaycush
AGGCAGGAACCTAGGAAGAAACCTAGAGAGGAACCAGGCTCTGAGGGGTGACCAGTCCTCTATTGGCTGTACTGGCTAGACCAGAGGAACAGGCTCTGAGGGGTGACC
This sequence comes from Salvelinus namaycush, assembly GCF_016432855.1. Lineage (NCBI taxonomy): Eukaryota > Metazoa > Chordata > Actinopteri > Salmoniformes > Salmonidae > Salvelinus > Salvelinus namaycush. The sequence goes on from NW_024058744.1 coordinate 109, forward strand.
AGTCCTCTACTGGCTGTACAAGGTAGACCAGAGGACCAGGCTCTGAGGGGTGACCAGTCCTCTACTGCTGTACTGGGTAGACCAGAGGAACCAGGCTCTGAGGGGTGAACAGTCCTCTACTGACTGTACTGGGTAGACCAGAGGAACCAGGCTCTGAGGGGTGACCAGACCTCTACTGACTGTACTGGGTAGACCAGAGGAACCAGGCTGATGGGTGACCAGTCCTCTACTGGATAGAGAGGAACCAGGCTCTAGAGGTGACCAGTCCTCTACTGACTGTACTGGGTAGACCAGAGGAACAAGGCTCTGAGGGGTGACCAGTCCGCTTCTGGCTGTACTGGGTAGAGAGGAACCAGGCTTTGAGGGTGACCAGTCCTCTACTGACTGTACTGGCTAGACCAGAGGAACCAGGCTCTGAGGGGTGACCAGTCCTCTACTGGCTGTACTGGGTAGACCAGATGAACCAGGCTCTGAGGGGTGACCAGTCCTCTTCTGGATGTACTGGGTAGACCAGAGGAACCAGGCTCTGAGGGGTGACCAATCTCTACTGGATGTACTGGGTAGACCAGAGGAACCAGGCTCTGAGGGGTGACCAGTCCTCTACTGGCTGTACTGGGTAGAGAGGAACCAGGCTCTGAGGGGTGGCCAGTCCTCTTCTGGCTCTGCCAGGTGGAGTTTATAACAGAACATGGCCAAGATGTTCAAATGTTCATAGATGACCAACAGGGTCAAATAATAATAATCACAGTGGTTGTAGAGGTCAGCACCTCAGGAGTAAATGTCAGTTGGCTTTTCATAGCCGATCATTAAGAGTATCTCTACCGCTCCTGCTGTCTCTTTTGAGTTGAAACCAGCAGGTCTGGGACAGGTAGCACGTCCGGTGAACAGGTCAGGGTTCCATAGCCGCAGGCAGAACAGTTGAAACTGGAGCAGCAGCACAACCAGGTGGACTGGGGACAGCAAGGAGTCATCAGGCCAGATAGTCCTGAGGCATGGTCCTAGGGCTCAGGTCCTCTGAGAGAAGAGAGAGAGGGAGACCTCACTAATGCTCTTGTGGCTGATTGGAAGCAAGTCCCCACAGCAATGTTCCATCATCTAGTGGAAAGCCTTCCCAGAATAGTGGAGGCTGTTATAGCAGCAAAGGGGGACCAACTCCATATTAATGACTTCCCAGAATAGTGGAGGCTGTTATAGCAGCAAAGGGGGACCAACTCCATATTAATGTCCATGATTTTGGAATGAGATGCTCAATGAGCAGGTGTCCACATACCTTTGGTCATGTAGTGTATAAATCTCATGATTCAATGATTATTCCATTTTCACTATCTCACTATCTTTATTTAATTTTTACACCAGATGAACGACAAGAACAGCTGAGTAAGTAGTGTGTGTCTGTCTGTGTTCCTGTCTGTCTGTCTATGTTCCTGTCTGTCTATCTTCCTGTTTGTCTGTCTGTCTGTCTGTCTGTCTGTCTGTCTGTCTGTCTGTCTGTCTGTCTGTCTGTCTGTCTGTCTGTCTGTCTGTCTGTCTGTCTGTCTGTCTGTCTGTCTGTGTTCCTGTCTGTCTGTCTATGTTCCTGTCTGGCTATGTTCCTGTCTGTCTGTCTGTCTGTCTCTGTCTGTCTGTCTGTCTGTCTGTCTGTCTGTCTGTCTGTCTGTCTGTCTGTCTGTCTGTTTCCTGTCTGTGTTCCTGTCTGTGTTCCTGTCTGTCTGTCTGTCTGTCTGTCTGTCTGTCTGTCTGTCTGTCTGTCTGTCTGTCTTGTCTGTCTGTCTGTTTATGTTCCAGTCTGTCTGTCTATGTACCTGTCTTCATGTTATAATACCCACAATACATCATGTTTTATCTTCTCTGTCTCCAGAGGTCGTCACAATAGAGAAGGGTGAGTTGCACAACTGCATGTATTTCATTGTTTTAAGTGAAAACACTTTCCTTGAAAAATATATACTGAATGAATCTCATGATTCAATGACTATTTAAGTGAAAAGGTCAGAATAGAGAGGATGTAGTCTGTCTTCATGTTCTAGTACCCATAATACATCATGTTTTATCTACTGTCTACAGAGGAGGTCAGAATAGAGAGGATGTAGTCTGTCTTCATGTTCTAGTACCCATAATACATCATGTTTTATCTACTGTCTACAGAGGAGGTCAGAATAGAGAGGATGTAGTCTGTCTTCATGTTCTAGTACCCATAATACATCATGTTTTATCTACTGTCTATAGAGGAGGTCAGAATAGAGAGGATGTAGTCTGTCTTCATGTTCTAGTACCCATAATACATCATGTTTTATCTACTGTCTACAGTAGGAGGTCAGAATAGAGAGGATGTAGTCTGTCTTCATGTTCTAGTACCCATAATACATCATGTTTTATCTACTGTCTACAGAGGAGGTCAGAATAGAGAGGATGTAGTCTGTCTTCATGTTCTAGTACCCATAATACATCATGTTTTATCTACTGTCTACAGAGGAGGTCAGAATAGAGAGGATGTAGTCTGTCTTCATGTTCTAGTACCCATAATACATCATGTTTTATCTACTGTCTACAGAGGAGGTCAGAATAGAGAGGATGTAGTCTGTCTTCATGTTCTAGTACCCATAATACATCATGTTTTATCTACTGTCTACAGAGGAGGTCAGAATAGAGAGGATGTAGTCTGTCTTCATGTTCTAGTACCCATAATACATCATGTTTTATCTACTGTCTACAGAGGAGGTCAGAATAGAGAGGATGTAGTCTGTCTTCATGTTCTAGTACCCATAATACATCATGTTTTATCTACTGTCTACAGAGGAGGTCAGAATAGAGAGGATGTAGTCTGTCTTCATGTTCTAGTACCCATAATACATCATGTTTTATCTACTGTCTACAGAGGAGGTCAGAATAGAGAGGATGTAGTCTGTCTTCATGTTCTAGTACCCATAATACATCATGTTTTATCTACTGTCTACAGACAAAGTCAGAATAGAGAGGATGTAGTCTGTCTTCATGTTCTAGTACCCATAATGCATCATGTTTTATCTACTGTCTACTAGAGGAGGTCAGAATAGAGAGGATGTAGTCTGTCTTCATGTTCTAGTACCCATAATACATCATGTTTTATCTACTGTCTACAGAGGAGGTCAGAATAGAGAGGATGTAGTCTGTCTTCATGTTCTAGTACCCATAATACATCATGTTTTATCTACTGTCTGCAGAGGAGGTCAGAATAGAGAGGATCTAGTCTGTCTTCATGTTCTAGTACCCATAATACATCATGTTTTATCTACTGTCTACAGAGGAGGTCAGAATAGAGAGGATGTAGTCTGTCTTCATGTTCTAGTACCCATAATGCATCATGTTTTATCTACTGTCTACAGAGGAGGTCAGAATAGAGAGGATGTAGTCTGTCTTCATGTTCTAGTACCCATAATACATCATGTTTTATCTACTGTCTACAGAGGAGGTCAGAATAGAGAGGATGTAGTCTGTCTTCATGTTCTAGTACCCATAATACATCATGTTTTATCTACTGTCTACAGAGGAGGTCAGAATAGAGAGGATGTAGTCTGTCTTCATGTTCTAGTACCCATAATACATCATGTTTTATCTACTGTCTACAGAGGAGGTCAGAATAGAGAGGATGTAGTCTGTCTTCATGTTCTAGTACCCATAATACATCATGTTTTATCTACTGTCTACAGACAGAGTCAGAATAGAGAGGATGTAGTCTGTCTTCATGTTCTAGTACCCATAATGCATCATGTTTTATCTACTGTCTATAGAGGAGGTCAGAATAGAGAGGATGTAGTCTGTCTTCATGTTCTAGTACCCATAATACATCATGTTTTATCTACTGTCTACAGAGGAGGTCAGAATAGAGAGGATGTAGTCTGTCTTCATGTTCTAGTACCCATAATACATCATGTTTTATCTACTGTCTGCAGAGGAGGTCAGAATAGAGAGGATCTAGTCTGTCTTCATGTTCTAGTACCCATAATACATCATGTTTTATCTACTGTCTACAGAGGAGGTCAGAATAGAGAGGATGTAGTCTGTCTTCATGTTCTAGTACCCATAATACATCATGTTTTATCTACTGTCTACAGAGGAGGTCAGAATAGAGAGGATGTAGTCTGTCTTCATGTTCTAGTACCCATAATACATCATGTTTTATCTACTGTCTATAGAGGAGGTCAGAATAGAGAGGATGTAGTCTGTCTTCATGTTCTAGTACCCATAATGCATCATGTTTTATCTACTGTCTACAGAGGAGGTCAGAATAGAGAGGATGTAGTCTGTCTTCATGTTCTAGTACCCATAATACATCATGTTTTATCTACTGTCTATAGAGGAGGTCAGAATAGAGAGGATGTAGTCTGTCTTCATGTTCTAGTACCCATAATACATCATGTTTTATCTACTGTCTACAGAGGAGGTCAGAATAGAGAGGATGTAGTCTGTCTTCATGTTCTAGTACCCATAATACATCATGTTTTATCTACTGTCTACAGAGGAGGTCAGAATAGAGAGGATGTAGTCTGTCTTCATGTTCTAGTACCCATAATACATCATGTTTTATCTACTGTCTACAGAGGAGGTCAGAATAGAGAGGATGTAGTCTGTCTTCATGTTCTAGTACCCATAATGCATCATGTTTTATCTACTGTCTATAGAGGAGGTCAGAATAGAGAGGATGTAGTCTGTCTTCATGTTCTAGTACCCATAATACATCATGTTTTATCTACTGTCTACAGAGGAGGTCAGAATAGAGAGGATGTAGTCTGTCTTCATGTTCTAGTACCCATAATACATCATGTTTTATCTACTGTCTGCAGAGGAGGTCAGAATAGAGAGGATCTAGTCTGTCTTCATGTTCTAGTACCCATAATACATCATGTTTTATCTACTGTCTACAGAGGAGGTCAGAATAGAGAGGATGTAGTCTGTCTTCATGTTCTAGTACCCATAATACATCATGTTTTATCTACTGTCTACAGAGGAGGTCAGAATAGAGAGGATGTAGTCTGTCTTCATGTTCTAGTACCCATAATGCATCATGTTTTATCTACTGTCTATAGAGGAGGTCAGAATAGAGAGGATGTAGTCTGTCTTCATGTTCTAGTACCCATAATGCATCATGTTTTATCTACTGTCTACAGAGGAGGTCAGAATAGAGAGGATGTAGTCTGTCTTCATGTTCTAGTACCCATAATACATCATGTTTTATCTACTGTCTATAGAGGAGGTCAGAATAGAGAGGATGTAGTCTGTCTTCATGTTCTAGTACCCATAATACATCATGTTTTATCTACTGTCTACAGAGGAGGTCAGAATAGAGAGGATGTAGTCTGTCTTCATGTTCTAGTACCCATAATACATCATGTTTTATCTACTGTCTACAGAGGAGGTCAGAATAGAGAGGATGTAGTCTGTCTTCATGTTCTAGTACCCATAATACATCATGTTTTATCTACTGTCTACAGAGGAGGTCAGAATAGAGAGGATGTAGTCTGTCTTCATGTTCTAGTACCCATAATACATCATGTTTTATCTACTGTCTATAAAGGTCAGAATAGAGAGGATGTAGTCTGTCTTCATGTTCTAGTACCCATAATGCATCATGTTTTATCTTCTGTCTACAGAAAAGGTCACAAGTGAGAGGGGTGAGTTGCACAACTGCATGTATTTCATTGATTTAAGTGAAAACACTTTCCTTAAAAAAAATATACTGTATGAATCTCATGATTCAATGATTTTTTAAGTGAAAACACTTTCTTTAAAAGATATATTCACTATATATTACACTGATTAACTACACTATATATTACACTATATATTACACTGATTAACTACACTATATAATACACTGATAAACTACACCATATATTACACTGATTAACTACACTATATATTACACTGATTAACTACACTATATATTACACTGATTAACTACACTATATATTGCACTGATTAACTACACTATATATTACACTATATACTAAACTGATTAACTACACTATATATTACACCGATTAACTACACTATATATTACACTGGTTAACTACACTATATATTACACTGATTAACTACACTATATATTACACTGATTAACTACACTATATATTACACTGATTAACTACACTACATATTACACTGATTAACTACATTATATATTACACTGATTAACCAGACTATATATACAAAAGTATGTGGACAACTCTTTAAATTAGTAGATTCTATTTCAGCCACACCCGTTGCTGACAGGTGTATAAAATCAAGCACACAGCCATGCAATCTCCATAGACAAACATTGTCAGTAGAATGGCCTTACTGAAGAGCTCAGTGACTTTCAACGTGGCACTGTCTTAGGATGCCACCTTTCCAACAAGTCAGTTCGTCAAGTTTCTGCCCTGCTAGAGCTGCCCCGGTCAAGTGTAAGTGCTGTTATTGTGGAGTGGAAACATCTTTTAGCAAAAATGTCTCAGCCGTTTAGTGGTAGGCCACAGAAGCTCACAGAATGGGACCGCCAAGTGTTGAAGGGTATAAAAATCGTCTGTCCTCGGTTGCAACACTCAGTACTGAGTTCCAAACTGCCTCTGGAAGCAACATCAGCACAATAACTGTTTGTCTGGAGCTTCATGAAATGGGTTTCCGTGGCCGAGCAGCCGCACACAAGCCTAAGATCACCATGCTCAATGCCAAGCGTCGGATGGAGTAGTGTAAAGCTCACCGCCATTGGACTCTGGACTAGTAGAAATACGTTCTCAGGAGTGATGAATCACGCTTCACCATCTGGCAGTCTGACAGATTAATCTGGGTTTGGCGGATGCCAGGAGAACACTACCTTCCCCAATGCATAGTGCCAACTGTAAAGTTTGGTGGAGGAGGAATAATGGCCTGGGGCTGTTTTTCATGGTTCGGGCCCCTTAGTTCCAGTAAAGGGAAATCTAAACCTTACAGGATACAATGACATTCTAGATAATTCTGTGCTTCCAACTTTTTGGCAACAGTTTGGGGAAGGCCCTTTCCTGTTTCAGTATGACAATGTCCCTGTGCACAAAGCGAGGTCCATACAGAAATGGTTTATTGAGATCGGTGTGGAAGAACTTGACTGGCCTGCACAAAGCCCTGACCTCAACCCCATCGAACACCTTTGGGATGAATTGGAACGCCGACTGCGACCCAGGCCTAATCGCCCAGCATCAATCGATCAATCAAATGTATTTATGAAGCCCTTTTTACATCAGCCGATGTCACAAAGTGCTGTACAGAAACCCAGCCTAAAACCTCAAACAGCAAGCAATGCAGATGTAGAAGCACGGGTGCTAGGAAAAACTCCCTAGAAAGGCAGGAACCTAGGAAGAAACCTAGAGAGGAACCAGGCTCTGAGGGGTGACCAGTCCTCTATTGGCTGTACTGGCTAGACCAGAGGAACCAGGCTCTGAGGGGTGACCAGTCCTCTACTGGCTGTACAAGGTAGACCAGAGGAACCAGGCTCTGAGGGGTGACCAGTCCTCTACTGGCTGTACTGGGTAGACCAGAGGAACCAGGCTCTGAGGGGTGACCAGTCCTCTTCTGACTGTACTGGGTAGACCAGAGGAACCAGGCTCTGAGGGGTGACCAGTCCTCTACTGACTGTACTGGGTAGACCAGAGGAACCAGGCTCTGATGGGTGACCAGTCCTCTACTGGATAGAGAGGAACCAGGCTCTGAGAGGTGACCAGTCCTCTACTGACTGTACTGGGTAGACCAGAGGAACCAGGCTCTGAGGGGTAACCAGTCCTCTACTGACTGTACTGGGTAGACCAGAGGAACCAGGCTCTGAGGGGTAACCAGACCTCTACTGGCTGTACTGGGTAGACCAGAGGAACCAGGCTCTGAGGGGTGACCAGTCCTCTTCTGGCTGTACTGGGTAGAGAGGAACCAGGCTCTGAGGGGTGACCAGTCCTCTTCTGGCTGTACTGGGTAGAGAGGAACCAGGCTCTGAGGGGTGACCAGTCCTCTTCTGGCTGTACTGGGTAGAGAGGAACCAGGCTCTGAGGGGTGACCAGTCCTCTACTGACTGTACTGGCTAGACCAGAGGAACCAGGCTCTGAGGGGTGACCAGTCCTCTACTGGCTGTACTGGGTAGACCAGATGAACCAGGCTCTGAGGGGTGACCAGTCCTCTTCTGGATGTACTGGGTAGACCAGAGGAACCAGGCTCTGAGGGGTGACCAATCCTCTACTGGATGTACTGGGTAGACCAGAGGAACCAGGCTCTGAGGGGTGACCAGTCCTCTACTGGCTGTACTGGGTAGAGAGGAACCAGGCTCTGAGGGGTGGCCAGTCCTCTTCTGGCTCTGCCAGGTGGAGTTTATAACAGAACATGGCCAAGATGTTCAAATGTTCATAGATGACCAACAGGGTCAAATAATAATAATCACAGTGGTTGTAGAGGTCAGCACCTCAGGAGTAAATGTCAGTTGGCTTTTCATAGCCGATCATTAAGAGTATCTCTACCGCTCCTGCTGTCTCTTTTGAGTTGAAACCAGCAGGTCTGGGACAGGTAGCACGTCCGGTGAACAGGTCAGGGTTCCATAGCCGCAGGCAGAACAGTTGAAACTGGAGCAGCAGCACAACCAGGTGGACTGGGGACAGCAAGGAGTCATCAGGCCAGATAGTCCTGAGGCATTGTCCTAGGGCTCAGGTCCTCTGAGAGAAGAGAGAGAGGGAGACCTCACTAATGCTCTTGTGGCTGAATGGAAGCAAGTCCCCACAGCAATGTTCCAACATCTAGTGGAAAGCCTTCCCAGAATAGTGGAGGCTGTTATAGCAGCAAAGGGGGACCAACTCCATATTAATGACTTCCCAGAATAGTGGAGGCTGTTATAGCAGCAAAAGGGGACCAACTCCATATTAATGACTTCCCAGAATAGTGGAGGCTGTTATAGCAGCAAAGGGGGGACCAACTCCATATTAATGTCCATGATTTTGGAATGAGATGCTCAATGAGCAGGTGTCCACATACCTTTGGTCATGTAGTGTATAAATCTCATGATTCAATTATTATTCCATTTTCACTATCTCACTATCTTTATTTAATTTTTACACCAGATGAACGACAAGAACAGCTGAGTAAGTAGTGTGTGTCTGTCTGTGTTCCTGTCTGTCTGTCTATGTTCCTGTCTGTCTATCTTCCTGTTTGTCTGTCTGTCTGTCTGTCTGTCTGTCTGTCTGTCTGTCTGTCTGTCTGTCTGTCTGTCTGTCTGTCTGTCTGTCTGTCTGTCTGTCTGTCTGTCTGTCTGTCTGTCTGTCTGTCTTCCTGTCTGTCTGTCTGTCTGTCTGTCTGTCTGTCTGTCTGTCTGTCTGTCTGTCTGTCTGTCTGTCTGTCTGTCTGTCTGTTTATGTTCCAGTCTGTCTGTCTATGTACCTGTCTTCATGTTATAATACCCACAATACATCATGTTTTATCTTCTCTGTCTCCAGAGGTCGTCACAATAGAGAAGGGTGAGTTGCACAACTGCATGTATTTCATTGTTTTAAGTGAAAACACTTTCCTTGAAAATATATACAGAAAGAATCTCATGATTCAATGATTATTTAAGTGAAAAGGTCAGAATAGAGAGGATGTAGTCTGTCTTCATGTTCTAGTACCCATAATACATCATGTTTTATCTACTGTCTACAGAGGAGGTCAGAATAGAGAGGATGTAGTCTGTCTTCATGTTCTAGTACCCATAATACATCATGTTTTATCTACTGTCTACAGAGGAGGTCAGAATAGAGAGGATGTAGTCTGTCTTCATGTTCTAGTACCCATAATACATCATGTTTTATCTACTGTCTACAGAGGATGTCAGAATAGAGAGGATGTAGTCTGTCTTCATGTTCTAGTACCCATAATACATCATGTTTTATCTACTGTCTACAGAGGAGTTCAGAATAGAGAGGATGTAGTCTGTCTTCATGTTCTAGTACCCATAATACATCATGTTTTATCTACTGTCTACAGAGGAGGTCAGAATAGAGAGGATGTAGTCTGTCTTCATGTTCTAGTACCCATAATACATCATGTTTTATCTACTGTCTACAGAGGAGGTCAGAATAGAGAGGATGTAGTCTGTCTTCATGTTCTAGTACCCATAATACATCATGTTTTATCTACTGTCTACAGAGGAGGTCAGAATAGAGAGGATGTAGTCTGTCGTCATGTTCTAGTACCCATAATACATCATGTTTTATCTATTGTCTACAGAGGAGGTCAGAATAGAGAGGATGTAGTCTGTCTTCATGTTCTAGTACCCATAATACATCATGTTTTATATACTGTCTACAGAGGAGGTCAGAATAGAGAGGATGTAGTCTGTCTTCATGTTCTTGTACCCATAATACATCATGTTTTATCTACTGTCTACAGAGGAGGTCAGAATAGAGAGGATGTAGTCTGTCTTCATGTTCTAGTACCCATAATACATCATGTTTTATCTAATGTCTATAGAGGAGGTCAGAATAGAGAGGATGTAGTCTGTCTTCATGTTCTAGTACCCATAATACATCATGTTTTATCTTCTGTCTACAGAGAATGTCACAAGAGAGAGGGGTGAGTTGCACAACTGCATGTATTTCTTTGATTTAAGTGAAAACACTTTCCTTAAAAAAAATATACTGTATGAATCTCATGATTCAATGATTATTTAAGTGAAAACACTTTCTTTAAAAGATATATTCACTATATATTACACTGATTAACTACACTATATATTACACTATATATTACACTGATTAACTACACTATATAATACACTGATAAACTACACCATATATTACACTGATTAACTACACTATATATTACACTGATTAACTACACTATATATTACACTGATTAACTACACTATATATTACACTGGTTAACTACACTATATATTACACTGATTAACTACACTATATATTACACTGGTTAACTACACTATATATTACACTGATTAACTACACTACATATTACACTGATTAACTACATTATATATTACACTGATTAACCAGACTATATATACAAAAGTATGTGGACAACTCTTTAAATTAGTAGATTCTATTTCAGCCACACCCGTTGCTGACAGGTGTATAAAATCAAGCACACAGCCATGCAATCTCCATAGACAAACATTGTCAGTAGAATGGCCTTGCTGAAGAGCTCAGTGACTTTTCAACGTGGCACTGTCTTAGGATGCCACCTTTCCAACAAGTCAGTTTGTCAAGTTTCTGCCCTGCTAGAGCTGCCCCGGTCAAGTGTAAGTGCTGTTATTGTGGAGTGGAAACATCTTTTAGCAAAAATGTCTCAGCCGTTTAGTGGTAGGCCACAGAAGCTCACAGAATGGGACCGCCAAGTGTTGAAGGGTATAAAAATCGTCTGTCCTCGGTTGCAACACTCAGTACTGAGTTCCAAACTGCCTCTGGAAGCAACATCAGCACAATAACTGTTTGTCTGGAGCTTCATGAAATGGGTTTCCGTGGCCGAGCAGCCGCACACAAGCCTAAGATCACCATGCTCAATGCCAAGCGTCGGATGGAGTAGTGTAAAGCTCACCGCCATTGGACTCTGGACTAGTAGAAATACGTTCTCAGGAGTGATGAATCACGCTTCACCATCTGGCAGTCTGACAGATTAATCTGGGTTTGGCGGATGCCAGGAGAACACTACCTTCCCCAATGCATAGTGCCAACTGTAAAGTTTGGTGGAGGAGGAATAATGGCCTGGGGCTGTTTTTCATGGTTCGGGCCCCTTAGTTCCAGTAAAGGGAAATCTAAACCTTACAGGATACAATGACATTCTAGATAATTCTGTGCTTCCAACTTTTTGGCAACAGTTTGGGGAAGGCCCTTTCCTGTTTCAGTATGACAATGTCCCTGTGCACAAAGCGAGGTCCATACAGAAATGGTTTATTGAGATCGGTGTGGAAGAACTTGACTGGCCTGCACATAGCCCTGACCTCAACCCCATCGAACACCTTTGGGATGAATTGGAACGCCAACTGCGAGCCAGGCCTAATCGCCCAGTATCAATCGATCAATCAAATGTATTTATGAAACCCTTTTTACACAGCCGATGTCACAAAGTGCTGTACAGAAACCCAGCCTAAAACCCCAAACAGCAAGCAATGCAGATGTAGAAGCACGGTGGCTAGGAAAAACTCCCTAGAAAGGCAGGAACCTAGGAAGAAACCTAGAGAGGAACCAGGCTCTGAGGGGTGACCAGTCCTCTATTGGCTGTACTGGCTAGACCAGAGGAACCAGGCTCTGAGGGGTGACCAGTCCTCTACTGGCTGTACAAGGTAGACCAGAGGAACCAGGCTCTGAGGGGTGACCAGTCCTCTACTGGCTGTACTGGGTAGACCAGAGGAACCAGGCTCTGAGGGGTGAACAGTCCTCTACTGACTGTACTGGGTAGACCAGAGGAACCAGGCTCTGAGGGGTGACCAGTCCTCTACTGACTGTACTGGGTAGACCAGAGGAACCAGGCTCTGATGGGTGACCAGTCCTCTACTGGATAGAGAGGAACCAGGCTCTGAGAGGTGACCAGTCCTCTACTGACTGTACTGGGTAGACCAGAGGAACCAGGCTCTGAGGGGTAACCAGTCCTCTACTGACTGTACTGGGTAGACCAGAGGAACCAGGCTCTGAGGGGTAACCAGACCTCTACTGGCTGTACTGGGTAGACCAGAGGAACCAGGCTCTGAGGGGTGACCAGTCCTCTTCTGGCTGTACTGGGTAGACCAGAGGAACCAGGCTCTGAGGGGTGACCAGTCCTCTTCTGGCTGTACTGGGTAGAGAGGAACCAGGCTCTGAGGGGTGACCAGTCCTCTACTGACTGTACTGGCTAGACCAGAGGAACCAGGCTCTGAGGGGTGACCAGTCCTCTACTGGCTGTACTGGGTAGACCAGATGAACCAGGCTCTGAGGGGTGACCAGTCCTCTTCTGGATGTACTGGGTAGACCAGAGGAACCAGGCTCTGAGGGGTGACCAATCCTCTACTGGATGTACTGGGTAGACCAGAGGAACCAGGCTCTGAGGGGTGACCAGTCCTCTACTGGCTGTACTGGGTAGACCAGAGGAACCAGGCTCTGAGGGGTGGCCAGTCCTCTTCTGGCTCTGCCAGGTGGAGTTTATAACAGAACATGGCCAAGATGTTCAAATGTTCATAGATGACCAACAGGGTCAAATAATAATAATCACAGTGGTTGTAAAGGTCAGCACCTCAGGAGTAAATGTCAGTTGGCTTTTCATAGCCGATCATTAAGAGTATCTCTACCGCTCCTGCTGTCTCTTTTGAGTTGAAACCAGCAGGTCTGGGACAGGTAGCACGTCCGGTGAACAGGTCAGGGTTCCATAGCCGCAGGCAGAACAGTTGAAACTGGAGCAGCAGCACAACCAGGTGGACTGGGGACAGCAAGGAGTCATCAGGCCAGATAGTCCTGAGGCATTGTCCTAGGGCTCAGGTCCTCTGAGAGAAGAGAGAGAGGGAGACCTCACTAATGCTCTTGTGGCTGAATGGAAGCAAGTCCCCACAGCAATGTTCCAACATCTAGTGGAAAGCCTTCCCAGAATAGTGGAGGCTGTTATAGCAGCAAAGGGGGACCAACTCCATATTAATGACTTCCCAGAATAGTGGAGGCTGTTATAGCAGCAAAGGGGGACCAACTCCATATTAATGACTTCCCAGAATAGTGGAGGCTGTTATAGCAGCAAAGGGGGACCAACTCCATATTAATGACTTCCCAGAATAGTGGAGGCTGTTATAGCAGCAAAGGGGGACCAACTCCATATTAATGACTTCCCAGAATAGTGGAGGCTGTTATAGCAGCAAAGGGGGACCAACTCCATATTAATGTCCATGATTTTGGAATGAGATGCTCAATGAGCAGGTGTCCACATACCTTTGGTCATGTAGTGTATAAATCTCATGATTCAATGATTATTCCATTTTCACTATCTCACTATCTTTATTTAATTTTTACACCAGATGAACGACAAGAACAGCTGAGTAAGTAGTGTGTGTCTGTCTGTGTTCCTGTCTGTCTGTCTATGTTCCTGTCTGTCTATCTTCCTGTTTGTCTGTCTGTCTGTCTGTCTGTCTGTCTGTCTGTCTGTCTGTCTGTCTGTCTGTCTGTCTGTCTGTCTGTCTGTCTGTCTGTCTGTCTGTCTGTCTGTCTGTCTGTCTGTCTGTCTGTGTTCCTGTCTGTCTGTCTATGTTCCTGTCTGGCTATGTTCCTGTCTGTCTGTCTGTCTGTCTGTCTGTCTGTCTGTCTGTCTGTCTGTCTGTCTGTCTGTCTGTCTGTCTGTCTGTCTGTCTGTCTGTCTGTCTGTCTGTCTGTCTGTCTGTCTGTCTGTCTGTCTGTCTATGTTCCAGTCTGTCTGTCTATGTACCTGTCTTCATGTTATAATACCCACAATACATCATGTTTTATCTTCTCTGTCTCCAGAGGTCGTCACAATAGAGAAGGGTGAGTTGCACAACTGCATGTATTTCATTGTTTTAAGTGAAAACACTTTCCTTGAAAATATATACAGAAAGAATCTCATGATTCAATGATTATTTAAGTGAAAAGGTCAGAATAGAGAAGATGTAGTCTGTCTTCATGTTCTAGTACCCATAATACATCATGTTTTATCTACTGTCTACAGAGGAGGTCAGAATAGAGAGGATGTAGTCTGTCTTCATGTTCTAGTACCCATAATGCATCATGTTTTATCTACTGTCTATAGAGGAGGTCAGAATAGAGAGGATGTAGTCTGTCTTCATGTTCTAGTACCCATAATGCATCATGTTTTATCTACTGTCTACAGAGGAGGTCAGAATAGAGAGGATGTAGTCTGTCTTCATGTTCTAGTACCCATAATACATCATGTTTTATCTACTGTCTATAGAGGAGGTCAGAATAGAGAGGATGTAGTCTGTCTTCATGTTCTAGTACCCATAATACATCATGTTTTATCTACTGTCTACAGAGGAGGTCAGAATAGAGAGGATGTAGTCTGTCTTCATGTTCTAGTACCCATAATACATCATGTTTTATCTACTGTCTACAGAGGAGGTCAGAATAGAGAGGATGTAGTCTGTCTTCATGTTCTAGTACCCATAATACATCATGTTTTATCTACTGTCTACAGAGGAGGTCAGAATAGAGAGGATGTAGTCTGTCTTCATGTTCTAGTACCCATAATACATCATGTTTTATCTTCTGTCTACAGAGGAGGTCAGAATAGAGAGGATGTAGTCTGTCTTCATGTTCTAGTACCCATAATACATCATGTTTTATCTTCTGTCTACAGAGGAGGTCAGAATAGAGAGGATGTAGTCT
The DNA here is from genome assembly GCF_016432855.1 of Salvelinus namaycush. Classification (NCBI taxonomy): domain Eukaryota; kingdom Metazoa; phylum Chordata; class Actinopteri; order Salmoniformes; family Salmonidae; genus Salvelinus; species Salvelinus namaycush. The sequence goes on from NW_024058744.1 coordinate 15,426, forward strand.
GTCTTCATGTTCTAGTACCCATAATACATCATGTTTTATCTTCTGTCTACAGAGGAGGTCAGAATAGAGAGGATGTAGTCTGTCTTCATGTTCTAGTACCCATAATACATCATGTTTTATCTACTGTCTACAGAGGAGGTCAGAATAGAGAGGATGTAGTCTGTCTTCATGTTCTAGTACCCATAATACATCATGTTTTATCTTCTGTCTACAGAGGAGGTCAGAATAGAGAGGATGTAGTCTGTCTTCATGTTCTAGTACCCATAATACATCATGTTTTATCTACTGTCTACAGAGGAGGTCAGAATAGAGAGGATGTAGTCTGTCTTCATGTTCTAGTACCCATAATACATCATGTTTTATCTACTGTCTACAGAGGAGGTCAGAATAGAGAGGATGTAGTCTGTCTTCATGTTCTAGTACCCATAATACATCATGTTTTATCTACTGTCTACAGAGGAGGTCAGAATAGAGAGGATGTAGTCTGTCTTCATGTTCTAGTACCCATAATACATCATGTTTTATCTACTGTCTACAGAGGAGGTCAGAATAGAGAGGATGTAGTCTGTCTTCATGTTCTAGTACCCATAATACATCATGTTTTATCTACTGTCTACAGAGGTCAGAATAGAGAGGATGTAGTCTGTCTTCATGTTCTAGTACCCATAATACATCATGTTTTATCTACTGTCTACAGAGGAGGTCAGAATAGAGAGGATATAGTCCGTCTTCATGTTCTAGTACCCATAATACATCATGTTTTATCTACTGTCTACAGAGGAGGTCAGAATAGAGAGGATGTAGTCTGTCTTCATGTTCTAGTACCCATAATACATCATGTTTTATCTTCTGTCTACAGAGAATGTCACAAGAGAGAGGGGTGAGTTGCACAACTGCATGTATTTCATTGATTTAAGTGAAAACACTTTCCTTAAAAAATATATACTGTATGAATCTCATGATTCAATGATTTTTTAAGTGAAAACACTTTCTTTAAAAGATATATTCACTATATATTACTCTGATTAACTACACTATATATTACACTATATATTACACTGATTAACTACACTATATAATACACTGATAAACTACACCATATATTACACTGATTAACTACACTATATATTACACTGATTAACTACACTATATATTACACTGATTAACTACACTATATATTACACTGATTAACTACACTATATATTACACTACATATTACACTGATTAACTACATTATATATTACACTGGTTAACTACACTATATATTACACTGATTAACTACATTATATATTACACTGATTATCTACACTATATACTACACTATATATTACACTATATATTACACTGATTAACTACACTATATATTACACTGATTAACTACACTATATATTACACTGATTAACTACACTATATATTACACTGATTAACTACACTATATATTACACTATATATTACACTGATTAACTACACTATATATTACACTGATTAACTACACTATATATTACACTGATTAACTACACAATATATTACACTGATTAACTACACTGTATATTACACTTATTAACTACACTATATATTACACTGATTAACTACACTATATATTACACTGATTAACTACACAATATATTACACTGATTAACTACACTATATATTACACTGATTAACTACACTATATATTACACTGATTAACTACACTATATATTACACTGATTAACTACACTATATATTACACTGATTAACTACACTATATATTACACTGATTAACTACACTATATATTACACTGATTAACTACACTATATATTACACCTATTAACTACACCATATATTACACTGGTTAACTACACTATATATTACACCGATTAACTACACTATATATTATACTATATATTACACTATATATTACACTGATTAACTACACTATATATTACACCGATTAACTACACTATATATTACACTGATTAACTACAGTATATATTACACTTTATATTACACTGATTAACCACACTATATATTACACTGATTAACTAAACTATATATTACACTATATATTACACTATATATTACACTGATTAACTACACTATATATTACACTGATTAACTACACTATATATTATACTGATTAACTACACTATATATTACACTATATATTACACTGATTAACTACACTATATATTACACATATTAACTACACTATATATTACACTGATTAACTACACTATATATTACACATATTAACTACACTATATATTACTCTTTATATTACACTGATTAACCACACTATATATTACACATATTAACTACACTATATATTACACTGATTAACTACACTATATATTATACTATCTATTACACTATATATTACACTGATTAACTACACTATATATTACACTGATTAACTACACTATATATTACACTGATTAACTACACTATATATTACACTTTATATTACACTGATTAACCACACTATATATTACACATATTAACTACACTATATATTACACTTTATATTACACTGATTAACCACACTATATATTACACATATTAACTACACTATATATTACACTGATTAACTACACTATATATTACACTGATTAACTACACTATATATTACACTGATTAACCACACTATATATTACACCGATTAACTACACTATATATTACACTTTATATTACACTGATTAACCACACTATATATTACACATATTAACTACACTATATATTACACTTTATATTACACTGATTAACTACACTATATATTACACTGATTAACTACACTATATATTACACTGCCTAACTACACTATATAGTACACTGATTAACTACACTATATATTACACTTTATATTACACTGATTAACCACACTATATATTACACATATTAACTACACTATATATTACACTTTATATTACACTGATTAACTACACTATATATTACACTGATTAACTACACTATATATTACACTGATTAACTACACTATATACTACACTGATTAACCACACTATATATTACACTGATTAACTACACTATATATTACACTGATTAACTACACTATATATTACACAGATTAACTACACTATATATACAAAAGTATGTGGACAACTCTTTAAATTAGTAGATTATATTTCAACCACACCCGTTGCTGACAGGTGTATAAAATCAAGCACACAGCCATGCAATCTCCATAGACAAACATTGTCAGTAGAATGGCCTTACTGAAGAGCTCAGTGACTTTCAACGTGGCACTGTCTTAGGATGCCACCTTTCCAACAAGTCAGTTTGTCAAGTTTCTGCCCTGCTAGAGCTGCCCCAGTCAAGTGTAAGTGCTGTTATTGTGGAGTGGAAACATCTAGGAGCAAAAATGTCTCAGCCGTTTAGTGGTAGGCCAAAGAATCTCACAGAATGGGACCGCCAAGTATTGAAGGGCGTAAAAATCGTCTGTCCTCAGTTGCAACACTCACTACTGAGTTCCAAACTGCCTCTGGAAGCAACATCAGCACAATAACTGTTTGTCTGGAGCTTCATGAAATGGGTTTCCATGGCCGAGCAGCCGCACACAAGCCTAAGATCACCATGCTCAATGCCAAGCGTCAGGTGGAGTAGTGTAAAGCTCACCGCCATTGGACTCTGGACTAGTAGAAATACGTTCTCAGGAGTGATGAATCACGCTTCACCATCTGGCAGTCTGACAGATGAATCTGGGTTTGGCGGATGCCAGGAGAACACTACCTGCCCCAATGCATAGTGCCAACTGTAAAGTTTGGTGGAGGAGGAATAATGGTCTGGGGCTGTTTTTCATGGTTCGGGCCCCTTAGTTCCAGTGAAGGGAAATCTAAACCGTACAGCATATAATGACATTCTAGATGATTCTGTGCTTCCAACTTTGCGGCAACAGTTTGGGGAAGGCCCTTTCCTGTTTCAGTATGACAATGTCCCTGTGCACAAAGCGAGGTCCATACAGAAATGGTTTGTTGAGATCGGTGTGGAACAACTTTACTGGCCTGCACAGAGCCCTGACCTCAACCCCATCGAACACCTTTGGGATGAATTGGAACGCCGACTGCGAGTCAGGCCTAATCGGCCAGCATCAATCGATCAATCAAATGTATTTATGAAGCCCTTTTTACATCAGCCGATGTAACAAAGTGCTGTACAGAAACCCAGCCTAAAACCCCAAACAGCAAGCAATGCAGATTTAGAAGCACGGTGGCTAGGAAAAACTCCCTAGAAAGGCCAGAACCTAGGACGATGCCGAGAGAGGAACCAGGCTCTGAGGGGTGACCAGTCCTCTACAGGCTGTACTGGGTAGACCAGAGGACCCAGGATCTGAGGGGTGACCAGTCCTCTACTGGCTGTACTGGGTAGAGAGGAACCAGGCTCTGAGGGGTGACCAGTCCTCTACTGGCTGTACTGGGTAGAGAGGAACCAGGCTCTGAGGGGTGACCAGTCCTCTACTGGCTGTACTGGGTAGACAAGAGGAACCAGGCTCTGAGGGGTGACCAGTCCTCTACTGGCTGTACTGGGTAGACCAGAGGACCCAGGCTCTGAGGGGTGACCAGTCCACTACTGGCTGTACTGGGTAGAGAGGAACCAGGCTCTGAGGGGTCACCAGTCCTCTACTGACTGTACTGGGTAGACCAGAGGAACCAGGCTCTGAGGGGTGACCAGCCCTCTACTGGCTGTACTGGGTAGAGAGGAACCAGGCTCTGCGGGGTGACCAGTCCTCTACTGGCTGTACTGGCTAGACCAGAGGAACCAGGCTCTGAGGGGTGACCAGTCCTCTACTGGCTGTACTGGGTAGACCAGAGGAACCAGGCTCTGAGGGATGACCAGTCCTCTTCTGGCTGTACTGGGTAGACCAGAGGAACCAGGCTCTGAGGGGTGACCCGTCCTCTACTGGCTGTACTGGGTAGACCAGAGGAACCAGGCTCTGAGGGGTGACCAGTCCTCTACTGGCTATACTGGGTAGAGAGGAACCAGGCTCTGAGGGGTGACCAGTCCTCTACTGGCTGTACTGGGTAGAGGAACCAGGCTCTGAGGGGTGACCAGTCCTCTACTGGCTGTACTGGGTAGAGAGGAACCAGGCTCTGAGGGGTGACCAGTCCTCTACTGGCTGTACTGGGTAGAGAGGAACCAGGCTCTGAGGGGTGACCAGTCCTCTACTGGCTGTACTGGGTAGAGGAACCAGGCTCTGAGGGGTGACCAGTCCTCTACTGGCTGTACTTGGTAGACCAGAGGAACCAGGCTCTGCGGGGTGACCAGTCCTCTACTGGCTGTACTGGGTAGAGGAACCAGGCTCTGAGGGGTGACCAGGCCTCTACTGGCTGTACTGTGTAGAACAGAGGAACCCAGCTCTGAGGGGTGACCAGTCCTCTACTGACTGTACTGGGTAGAGAGGAACCAGGCTCTGAGGGGTGACCAGTCCTCTACTGGCTGTACTGGGTAGACCAGAGGAACCAGGCTCTGAGGGGTGACCAGTCCTCTACTGGCTGTACTGGGTAGACCAGAGGAACCAGGCTCTGAGGGGTGACCAGTCCACTACTGACTGTACTGGCTAGACCAGAGGAACCAGGCTCTGAGGGGTGACCAGTCCTCTACTGGCTGTACTGGGTAGACCAGAGGAACCAGGCTCTGAGGGGTGACCAGTCCTTTACTGGCTGTACTGGGTAGACCAGAGGAACCAGGCTCTGAGGGGTGACCAGTCCTCTACTGACTGTGCTGGGTAGACCAGAGGAACCAGGCTCTGAGGGGTGACCAGTCCTCTACTGGCTGTACTGGGTAGACCAGAGGAACCAGGCTCTGAGGGGTGACCAGTCCTCTACTGGCTGTACTGGGTAGACCAGAGGAACCATGCTCTGAGGGGTGACCAGTCCTCTACTGACTGTGCTGGGTAGACCAGAGGAACCAGGCTCTGAGGGGTGACCAGTCCTCTACTGGCTGTACTGGGTAGACCAGAGGAACCAGGCTCTGAGGGGTGACCAGTCCTCTACTGGCTATACTGTTTAGGACAGAGGATCCAGGCGCTGATGGGTGACCAGTCCTCTACTGACTGTACTGGGTAGAGAGGAACCAGGCTCTGAGGGGTGACCAGTCGTCTACTGGCTGTACTGGCTAGACCAGAGGAACCAGGCTCTGCGGGGTGACCAGTCCTCTACTGGCTGTACTGGCTAGACCAGAGGAACCAGGCTCTGAGGGGTGACCAGTCCTCTACTGGCTGTACTGGGTAGACCAGAGGAACCAGGCTCTGAGGGATGACCAGTCCTCTTCTGGCTGTACTGGGTAGACCAGAGGAACCAGGCTCTGAGGGGTGACCCGTCCTCTACTGGCTGTACTGGGTAGACCAGAGGAACCAGGCTCTGAGGGGTGACCAGTCCTCTACTGGCTATACTGGGTAGAGAGGAACCAGGCTCTGAGGGGTGACCAGTCCTCTACTGGCTGTACTGGGTAGAGGAACCAGGCTCTGAGGGGTGACCAGTCCTCTACTGGCTGTACTGGGTAGAGAGGAACCAGGCTCTGAGGGGTGACCAGTCCTCTACTGGCTGTACTGGGTAGAGAGGAACCAGGCTCTGAGGGGTGACCAGTCCTCTACTGGCTGTACTGGGTAGAGGAACCAGGCTCTGAGGGGTGACCAGTCCTCTACTGGCTGTACTTGGTAGACCAGAGGAACCAGGCTCTGCGGGGTGACCAGTCCTCTACTGGCTGTACTGGGTAGAGGAACCAGGCTCTGAGGGGTGACCAGGCCTCTACTGGCTGTACTGTGTAGAACAGAGGAACCCAGCTCTGAGGGGTGACCAGTCCTCTACTGACTGTACTGGGTAGAGAGGAACCAGGCTCTGAGGGGTGACCAGTCCTCTACTGGCTGTACTGGGTAGACCAGAGGAACCAGGCTCTGAGGGGTGACCAGTCCTCTACTGGCTGTACTGGGTAGACCAGAGGAACCAGGCTCTGAGGGGTGACCAGTCCACTACTGACTGTACTGGCTAGACCAGAGGAACCAGGCTCTGAGGGGTGACCAGTCCTCTACTGGCTGTACTGGGTAGACCAGAGGAACCAGGCTCTGAGGGGTGACCAGTCCTTTACTGGCTGTACTGGGTAGTCCAGAGGAACCAGGCTCTGAGGGGTGACCAGTCCTCTACTGACTGTGCTGGGTAGACCAGAGGAACCAGGCTCTGAGGGGTGACCAGTCCTCTACTGGCTGTACTGGGTAGACCAGAGGAACCAGGCTCTGAGGGGTGACCAGTCCTCTACTGGCTGTACTGGGTAGACCAGAGGAACCATGCTCTGAGGGGTGACCAGTCCTCTACTGACTGTGCTGGGTAGACCAGAGGAACTAGGCTCTGAGGGGTGACCAGTCCTCTACTGGCTGTACTGGGTAGACCAGAGGAACCAGGCTCTGAGGGGTGACCAGTCCTCTACTGGCTATACTGTTTAGGACAGAGGATCCAGGCGCTGATGGGTGACCAGTCCTCTACTGACTGTACTGGGTAGAGAGGAACCAGGCTCTGAGGGGTGACCAGTCGTCTACTGGCTGTACTGGCTAGACCAGAGGAACCAGGCTCTGAGGGGTGACCAGTCCTCTACTGGCTGTACTGGGTAGACCAGAGGAACCAGGCTCTGAGGGATGACCAGTCCTCTTCTGGCTGTACTGGGTAGACCAGAGGAACCAGGCTCTGAGGGGTGACCAGTCCTCTACTGGCTGTGCTGGGAAGACCAGAGGAACCAGGCTCTGAGGGGTGACCAGTTCTCTACTGACTGTACTGGGGAGACCAGAGGAACCAGGCTCTGAGGGGTGGCCAGTCCTCTTCTGGCTGTGCCGGGTGGAGATTATAACAGAACATGGCCAAGATGTTCAAATGTTCATAAATGACCAGCAGGGTCAAATAATAATTATCACAGTGGTTGTAGAGGTCAGCACCTCAGGAGTAAATGTCAGTTGGCTTTTCATAGCCGATCATTAAGAGTATCTCTACCGCTCCTGCTGTCTCTAGAGAGTTGAAAACAGCAGGTCTGGGACAGGTAGCACGTCCAATGAACAGGTCAGGGTTCCATAGGCAGAACAGTTGAAACTGGAGCAGCAGCACAACCAGGTGGACTGGGGACAGCAAGGAGTCATCAGGCCAGATAGTCCTGAGGCATGGTCCTAGGGCTCAGGTCCTCTGAGAGAAGAGAGAGAGGGAGACCTCACTAATGCTCTTGTGGCTGAATGGAAGCAAGTCCCCACAGCAATGTTCCAACATCTAGTGGAAAGCCTTCCCAGAATAGTGGAGGCTGTTATAGCAGCAAAGGGGGACCAACTCCATATTAATGACTTCCCAGAATAGTGGAGGCTGTTATAGCAGCAAAGGGGGACCAACTCCATATTAATGACTTCCCAGAATAGTGGAGGCTGTTATAGCAGCAAAGGGGGACCAACTCCATATTAATGACTTCCCAGAATAGTGGAGGCTGTTATAGCAGCAAAGGGGGACCAACTCCATATTAAAGCCTTCCCAGAATAGTGGAGGCTGTTATAGCAGCAAAGGGGGACCAACTCCATATTAATGACTTCCCAGAATAGTGGAGGCTGTTATAGCAGCAAAGGGGGACCAACTCCATATTAATGACTTCCCAGAATAGTGGAGGCTGTTATAGCAGCAAAGGGGGACCAACTCCATATTAATGACTTCCCAGAATAGTGGAGGCTGTTATAGCAGCAAAGGGGGACCAACTCCATATTAATGCCCATGATTTTGGAATGAGATGCTCAATGAGCAGGTGTCCACATACCTTTGGTCATGTAGTGTATAAATCTCATGATTCAATGATTATTCCATTTTCACTATCTCACTATCTTTATTTAATTTTTACACCAGATGAACGACAAGAACAGCTGAGTAAGTAGTGTGTGTCTGTCTGTGTTCCTGTCTGTCTGTCTGTGTTCCGGTCTGTCTGGCTATGTTCCTGTCTGGCTATGTTCCTGTCTGGCTATGTTCCTGTCTGGCTATGTTCCTGTCTGGCTATGTTCCTGTCTGGCTATGTTCCTGTCTGGCTATGTTCCTGTCTGTCTATGTTCCTGTCTGTCTATGTTCCTGTCTGGCTATGTTCCTGTCTGGCTATGTTCCTGTCTGGCTATGTTCCTGTCTGGCTATGTTCCTGTCTGGCTATGTTCCTGTCTGGCTATGTTCCTGTCTGTCTATGTTCCTGTCTGTCTATGTTCCTGTCTGTCTATGTTCCTGTCTGTCTGTCTGTCTGTCTGTCTGTCTGTCTGTCTGTCTGTCTGTCTATGTTCCTGTGTGTCTGTGTTCCTGCCTGTCTGTGTTCCTGTCTGTCTGTCTATGTACCTGTCTTCATGTTATAATACCCACAATACATCATGTTTTATCTTCTCTGTCTCCAGAGGTCGTCACAATAGAGAAGGGTGAGTTGCACAACTGCATGTATTTCATTGTTTTAAGTGAAAACACTTTCCTTGAAAATATATACAGAAAGAATCTCATGATTCAATGATTATTTAAGTGAAAAGGTCAGAATAGAGAGGATGTAGTCTGTCTTCATGTTCTAGTACCCATAATACATCATGTTTTATCTACTGTCTATAGAGGAGGTCAGAATAGAGAGGATGTAGTCTGTCTTCATGTTCTATTTCCCATAATACATCATGTTTTATCTTCTGTCTACAGAGAATGTCACAAGAGAGAGGGGTGAGTTGCACAACTGCATGTATTTCATTGATTTAAGTGAAAACACTTTCCTTAAAAAAAATATACTGTATGAATCTCATGATTCAATGATTTTTTTAAGTGAAAACACTTTCTTTAAAAAGTATATTCACTATATATTACACTGATTAACTACACTATATATTACACTATATATTACACTGATTAACTACACTATATATTACACTATATATTATACTGATTAACCACACTATATATTACACTGATTAACTACACTATATATACAAAAGTATGTGGACAACTCTTTAAATTAGTAGATTCTATTTCAGCCACACCCGTTGCTGACAGGTGTATAAAATCAAGCACACAGCCATGCAATCTCCATAGACAAACATTGTCAGTAGAATGGCCTTACTGAAGAGCTCAGTGACTTTCAACGTGGCACTGTCTTAGGATGCCACCTTTCCAACAAGTCAGTTTGTCAAGTTTCTGCCCTGCTAGAGCTGCCCCGGTCAAGTGTAAGTGCTGTTATTGTGGAGTGGAAACATCTTTTAGCAAAAATGTCTCAGCCGTTTAGTGGTAGGCCACAGAAGCTCACAGAATGGGACCGCCAAGTGTTGAAGGGTATAAAAATCGTCTGTCCTCGGTTGCAACACTCAGTACTGAGTTCCAAACTGTCTCTGGAAGCAACATCAGCACAATAACTGTTTGTCTGGAGCTTCATGAAATGGGTTTCCGTGGCCGAGCAGCCGCACACAAGCCTAAGATCACCATGCTCATTGCCAAGCGTCGGATGGAGTAGTGTAAAGCTCACCGCCATTGGACTCTGGACTAGTAGAAATACGTTCTCAGGAGTGATGAATCACGCTTCACCATCTGTTAGTCTGACAGATTAATCTGGGTTTGGCGGATGCCAGGAGAACACTACCTTCCCCAATGCATAGTGCCAACTGTAAAGTTTGGTGGAGGAGGAATAATGGCCTGGGGCTGTTTTTCATGGTTCGGGCCCCTTAGTTCCAGTAAAGGGAAATCTAAACCTTACAGGATACAATGACATTCTAGATAATTCTGTGCTTCCAACTTTTTGGCAACAGTTTGGGGAAGGCCCTTTCCTGTTTCAGTATGACAATGTCCCTGTGCACAAAGCGTGGTCCATGCAGAAATCGTTTGTAGAGATCGGTGTGGAAGTACTTGACTGGCCTGCACAAAGCCCTGACCTTAATCACATCGAACACCTTTGGGATGAATTGGAACGCCGACTTCGAGCCAGGCCTAATCGCCCAACATCAATCGATCAATCAAATGTATTTATGAAGCCCTTTTTACATCAGCCGATGTCACAAAGTGCTGTACAGAAACCCAGCCTAAAACCTCAAACAGCAAGCAATGCAGATGTAGAAGCACGGGTGCTAGGAAAAACTCCCTAGAAAGGCAGGAACCTAGGAAGAAACCTAAAGAGGAACCAGGCTCTGAGGGGTGACCAGTCCTCTATTGGCTGTACTGGCTAGACCAGAGGAACCAGGCTCTGAGGGGTGACCAGTCCTCTACTGGCTGTACAAGGTAGACCAGAGGAACCAGGCTCTGAGGGGTGACCAGTCCTCTACTGGCTGTACTGGGTAGACCAGAGGAACCAGGCTCTGAGGGGTGAACAGTCCTCTACTGACTGTACTGGGTAGACCAGAGGAACCAGGCTCTGAGGGGTGACCAGTCCTCTACTGACTGTACTGGGTAGACCAGAGGAACCAGGCTCTGATAGGTGACCAGTCCTCTACTGGATAGAGAGGAACCAGGCTCTGAGAGGTGACCAGTCCTCTACTGACTGTACTGGGTAGACCAGAGGAACCAGGCTCTGAGGGGTGACCAGTCCTCTTCTGGCTGTACTGGGTAGAGAGGAACCAGGCTCTGAGGGGTGACCAGTCCTCTACTGGCTGTACTGGGTAGAGAGGAACCAGGCTCTGAGGGGTGACCAGTCCTCTACTGGCTGTACTGGGTAAAGAGTAACCAGACTCTGAGGGGTGACCAATCCTCTACTGGATGTACTGGGTAGACCAGAGGAACCAGGCTCTGAGGGGTGACCAATCCTCTACTGGATGTACTGGGTAGACCAGAGGAACCAGGCTCTGAGGGGTGACCAGTCCTCTACTGGCTGTACTGGGTAGACCAGAGGAACCAGGCTCTGAGGGGTGGCCAGTCCTCTTCTGGCTCTGTCAGGTGGAGATTATAATAGAACATGGCCAAGATGTTCAAATGTTCATAGATGACCAACAGGGTCAAATAATAATAATCACAGTGGTTGTAGAGGTCAGCACCTCAGGAGTAAATGTCAGTTGGCTTTTCATAGCCGATCATTAAGAGTATCTCTACCGCTCCTGCTGTCTCTAGAGAGTTGAAAACAGCAGGTCTGGGACAGGTAGCACGTCCAATGAACAGGTCAGGGTTCCATAGGCAGAACAGTTGAAACTGGAGCAGCAGCACAACCAGGTGGACTGGGGACAGCAAGGAGTCATCAGGCCAGATAGTCCTGAGGCATGGTCCTAGGGCTCAGGTCCTCTGAGAGAAGAGAGAGAGGGAGACCTCACTAATGCTCTTGTGGCTGAATGGAAGCAAGTCCCCACAGCAATGTTCCAACATCTAGTGGAAAGCCTTCCCAGAATAGTGGAGGCTGTTATAGCAGCAAAGGGGGACCAACTCCATATTAATGACTTCCCAGAATAGTGGAGGCTGTTATAGCAGCAAAGGGGGACCAACTCCATATTAATGACTTCCCAGAATAGTGGAGGCTGTTATAGCAGCAAAGGGGGACCAACTCCATATTAATGACTTCCCAGAATAGTGGAGGCTGTTATAGCAGCAAAGGGGGACCAACTCCATATTAATGACTTCCCAGAATAGTGGAGGCTGTTATAGCAGCAAAGGGGGACCAACTCCATATTAAAGCCTTCCCAGAATAGTGGAGGCTGTTATAGCAGCAAAGGGGGACCAACTCCATATTAATGACTTCCCAGAATAGTGGAGGCTGTTATAGCAGCAAAGGGGGACCAACTCCATATTAATGACTTCCCAGAATAGTGGAGGCTGTTATAGCAGCAAAGGGGGACCAACTCCATATTAATGCCCATGATTTTGGAATGAGATGTTCAATGAGCAGGTGTCCACATACTTTTGGTCATGTAGTGTATAAATCTCATGATTCAATGATTATTCCATTTTCACTATCTCACTATCTTTATTTAATTTTTACACCAGATGAACGACAAGAACAGCTGAGTAAGTAGTGTGTGTCTGTCTGTGTTCCTGTCTGTCTGTCTGTGTTCCGGTCTGTCTGGCTATGTTCCTGTCTGGCTATGTTCCTGTCTGGCTATGTTCCTGTCTGGCTATGTTCCTGTCTGGCTATGTTCCTGTCTGGCTATGTTCCTGTCTGGCTATGTTCCTGTCTGTCTATGTTCCTGTCTGTCTATGTTCCTGTCTGGCTATGTTCCTGTCTGGCTATGTTCCTGTCTGGCTATGTTCCTGTCTGGCTATGTTCCTGTCTGTCTATGTTCCTGTCTGTCTATGTTCCTGTCTGTCTATGTTCCTGTCTGTCTGTCTGTCTGTCTGTCTGTCTGTCTGTCTGTCTGTCTGTCTGTCTGTCTGTCTGTCTGTCTGTCTGTCTGTCTGTCTGTCTGTCTGTCTGTCTGTCTATGTTCCTGTGTGTCTGTGTTCCTGCCTGTCTGTGTTCCTGTCTGTCTGTCTATGTACCTGTCTTCATGTTATAATACCCACAATACATCATGTTTTATCTTCTCTGTCTCCAGAGGTCGTCACAATAGAGAAGGGTGAGTTGCACAACTGCATGTATTTCATTGTTTTAAGTGAAAACACTTTCCTTGAAAATATATACAGAAAGAATCTCATGATTCAATGATTATTTAAGTGAAAAGGTCAGAATAGAGAGGATGTAGTCTGTCTTCATGTTCTAGTACCCATAATGCATCATGTTTTATCTACTGTCTACAGAGGAGGTCAGAATAGAGAGGATGTAGTCTGTCTTCATGTTCTAGTACCCATAATACATCATGTTTTATCTACTGTCTACAGAGGAGGTCAGAATAGAGAGGATGTAGTCTGTCTTCATGTTCTAGTACCCATAATACATCATGTTTTATCTACTGTCTACAGAGGAGGTCAGAATAGAGAGGATGTAGTCTGTCTTCATGTTCTAGTACCCATAATACATCATGTTTTATCTACTGTCTACAGAGGAGGTCAGAATAGAGAGGATGTAGTCTGTCTTCATGTTCTAGTACCCATAATACATCATGTTTTATCTACTGTCTACAGAGGAGGTCAGAATAGAGAGGATGTAGTCTGTCTTCATGTTCTAGTACCCATAATACATCATGTTTTATCTACTGTCTATAGAGGAGGTCAGAATAGAGAGGATGTCGTCTGTCTTCATGTTCTATTTCCCATAATACATCATGTTTTATCTTCTGTCTACAGAGAATGTCACAAGAGAGAGGGGTGAGTTGCACAACTGCATGTATTTCATTGATTTAAGTGAAAACACTTTCCTTAAAAAAAATATACTGTATGAATCTCATGATTCAATGATTTTTTTAAGTGAAAACACTTTCTTTAAAAAATATATTCACTATATATTACACTGATTAACTACACTATATATTACACTATATATTACACTGATTAACTACACTATATAATACACTGATAAACTACACCATATATTACACTGATTAACTACACTATATATTACACTGATTAACTACACTATATATTACACTGATTAACTACACTATATATTGCACTGATTAACTACACTATATATTACACTATATACTAAACTGATTAACTACACTATATATTACACCGATTAACTACACTATATATTACACTGGTTAACTACACTATATATTACACTATATACTAAACTGATTAACTACACTATATATTACACTGATTAACTACACTATATATTACACTGACTAACTACACTATATATTACACTGATTAACTACATTATATATTACACTGATTAACCAGACTATATATTACACTGATTAACTACACTATATATTACACTGATTAACCAGACTATATATACAAAAGTATGTGGACAACACTTTAAATTAGTAGATTCTATTTCAGCCACACCCGTTGCTGACAGGTGTATAAAATCAAGCACACAGCCATGCAATCTCCATAGACAAACATTGTCAGTAGAATGGCCTTACTGAAGAGCTCAGTGACTTTCAACGTGGCACTGTCTTAGGATGCCACCTTTCCTACAAGTCAGTTCTTCAAGTTGCTGCCCTGCTAGAGCTGCCCCGGTCAAGTGTAAGTGCTGTTATTGTGGAGTGGAAACATCTAGGAGCAAAAATGTCTCAGCCGTTTAGTGGTAGGCCACAGAATCTCACAGAATGGGACCGCCAAGTGTTGAAGGGTATAAAAATCGTCTGTCCTCGGTTGCAACACTCAGTACTGAGTTCCAAACTGTCTCTGGAAGCAACATCAGCACAATAACTGTTTGTCTGGAGCTTCATGAAATGGGTTTCCGTGGCCGAGCAGCCGCACACAAGCCTAAGATCACCATGCTCAATGCCAAGCGTCGGATGGAGTAGTGTAAAGCTCACCGCCATTGGACTCTGGACTAGTAGAAATACGTTCTCAGGAGTGATGAATCACGCTTCACCATCTGTTAGTCTGACAGATTAATCTGGGTTTGGCGGATGCCAGGAGAACACTACCTTCCCCAATGCATAGTGCCAACTGTAAAGTTTGGTGGAGGAGGAATAATGGCCTGGGGCTGTTTTTCATGGTTCGGGCCCCTTAGTTCCAGTAAAGGGAAATCTAAACCTTACAGGATACAATGACATTCTAGATAATTCTGTGCTTCCAACTTTTTGGCAACAGTTTGGGGAAGGCCCTTTCCTGTTTCAGTATGACAATGCCCCTATGCACAAAGCGAGGTCCATACAGAAATGGTTTGTTGAGATCGGTGTGGAAGAACTTGACTGGCCTGCACATAGCCCTGACCTCAACCCCATCGAACACCTTTGGGATGAATTGGAACGCCGACTGCGAGCCAGGCCTAATCGCCCAGCATCAATCGATCAATCAAATGTATTTATGAAGCCCTTTTTACATCAGCCGATGTCACAAAGTGCTGTACAGAAACCCAGCCTAAAACCTCAAACAGCAAGCAATGCAGATGTAGAAGCACGGGTGCTAGGAAAAACTCCCTAGAAAGGCAGGAACCTAGGAAGAAACCTAAAGAGGAACCAGGCTCTGAGGGGTGACCAGTCCTCTATTGGCTGTACTGGCTAGACCAGAGGAACCAGGCTATGAGGGGTGACCAGTCCTCTACTGGCTGTACAAGGTAGACCAGAGGAACCAGGCTCTGAGGGGTGACCAGTCCTCTACTGGCTGTACTGGGTAGACCAGAGGAACCAGGCTCTGAGGGGTGACCAGTCCTCTACTGGCTGTACTGGGTAGACCAGAGGAACCAGGCTCTGAGGGGTGAACAGTCCTCTACTGACTGTACTGGGTAGACCAGAGGAACCAGGCTCTGAGGGGTGACCAGTCCTCTACTGACTGTACTGGGTAGACCAGAGGAACCAGGCTCTGATGGGTGACCAGTCCTCTACTGGATAGAGAGGAACCAGGCTCTGAGAGGTGACCAGTCCTCTACTGACTGTACTGGGTAGACCAGAGGAACCAGGCTCTGAGGGGTGACCAGTCCTCTTCTGGCTGTACTGGGTAGAGAGGAACCAGGCTCTGAGGGGTGACCAGTCCTCTACTGACTGTACTGGCTAGACCAGAGGAACCAGGCTCTGAGGGGTGACCAGTCCTCTACTGGCTGTACTGGGTAGACCAGATGAACCAGGCTCTGAGGGGTGACCAGTCCTCTTCTGGATGTACTGGGTAGACCAGAGGAACCAGGCTCTGAGGGGTGACCAATCCTCTACTGGATGTACTGGGTAGACCAGAGGAACCAGGCTCTGAGGGGTGACCAATCCTCTACTGGATGTACTGGGTAGACCAGAGGAACCAGGCTCTGAGGGGTGGCCAGTCCTCTTCTGGCTCTGCCAGGTGGAGTTTATAACAGAACATGGCCAAGATGTTCAAATGTTCATAGATGACCAACAGGGTCAAATAATAATAATCACAGTGGTTGTAGAGGTCAGCACCTCAGGAGTAAATGTCAGTTGGCTTTTCATAGCCGATCATTAAGAGTATCTCTACCGCTCCTGCTGTCTCTAGAGAGTTGAAACCAGCAGGTCTGGGACAGGTAGCACGTCCGGTGAACAGGTCAGGGTTCCATAGCCGCAGGCAGAACAGTTGAAACTGGAGCAGCAGCACAACCAGGTGGACTGGGGACAGCAAGGAGTCATCAGGCCAGATAGTCCTGAGGCATGGTCCTAGGGCTCAGGTCCTCTGAGAGAAGAGAGAGAGGGAGACCTCACTAATGCTCTTGTGGCTGAATGGAAGCAAGTCCCCACAGCAATGTTCCAACATCTAGTGGAAAGCCTTCCCAGAATAGTGGAGGCTGTTATAGCAGCAAAGGGGGACCAACTCCATATTAATGACTTCCCAGAATAGTGGAGGCTGTTATAGCAGCAAAGGGGGACCAACTCCATATTAATGACTTCCCAGAAGAGTGGAGGCTGTTATAGCAGCAAAGGGGGACCATCTCCATATTAATGCCCATGATTTTGGAACGAGATGTACAATGAGAGGTGTCCACATACCTTTGGTCATGTAGTGTATAAATCTTATGATTCAATGATTATTCCATTTTCACTATCTTTATTTAATTTTTACACCAGATGAACGACAAGAACAGCTGAGTAAGTAGTGTGTGTCTGTCTGTGTTCCTGTCTGTCTGTCTATGTTCCTGTCTGTCTATGTTCCTGTTTGTCTGTCTGTCTGTCTGTCTGTCTGTCTGTCTGTCTGTCTGTCTGTCTGTCTGTCTGTCTGTCTGTCTGTCTGTCTGTCTATGTTCCAGTCTGTCTGTCTATGTACCTGTCTTCATGTTATAATACCCACAATACATCATGTTTTATCTTCTCTGTCTCCAGAGGTCGTCACAATAGAGAAGGGTGAGTTGCACAACTGCATGTATTTCATTGTTTTAAGTGAAAACACTTTCCTTGAAAATATATACAGAAAGAATCTCATGATTCAATGATTATTTAAGTGAAAAGGTCAGAATAGAGAGGATGTAGTCTTTCTTCATGTTCTAGTACCCATAATACATCATGTTTTATCTACTGTCTACAGAGGAGGTCAGAATAGAGAGGATGTAGTCTGTCTTCATGTTCTAGTACCCATAATACATCATGTTTTATCTACTGTCTACAGAGGAGGTCAGAATAGAGAGGATGTAGTCTGTCTTCATGTTCTAGTACCCATAATACATCATGTTTTATCTACTGTCTATAGAGGAGGTCAGAATAGAGAGGATGTAGTCTGTCTTCATGTTCTAGTACCCATAATACATCATGTTTTATCTACTGTCTACAGAGGAGGTCAGAATAGAGAGGATGTAGTCTGTCTTCATGTTCTAGTACCCATAATACATCATGTTTTATCTACTGTCTATAGAGGAGGTCAGAATAGAGAGGATGTAGTCTGTCTTCATGTTCTAGTACCCATAATACATCATGTTTTATCTACTGTCTACAGAGGAGGTCAGAATAGAGAGGATGTAGTCTGTCTTCATGTTCTAGTACCCATAATACATCATGTTTTATCTACTGTCTATAGAGGAGGTCAGAATAGAGAGGATGTAGTCTGTCTTCATGTTCTAGTACCCATAATACATCATGTTTTATCTACTGTCTACAGAGGAGGTCAGAATAGAGAGGATGTAGTCTGTCTTCATGTTCTAGTACCCATAATACATCATGTTTTATCTACTGTCTACAGAGGAGGTCAGAATAGAGAGGATGTAGTTTGTCTTCATGTTCTAGTACCCATAATGCATCATGTTTTATCTTCTGTCTACAGAGAAGGTCACAAGAGAGAAGGGTGAGTTGCACAACTGCATGTATTTCATTGATTTAAGTGAAAACACTTTCCTTAAAAAATATAAACACTATATATTACACTGATTAACTACACTATATATTACACTGATTAACTACACTATATATTACACTGATTAACTACACTATATATTACACTGATTAACTACACTATATAGTACACTGATTAACTACACTATATATTACACTGATTAACTACACTATATATTACACTGATTAACTACACTATATAGTACACTGATTAACTACAATATATATTACACTGATTAACTACACTATATAGTACACTGATTAACTACACTATATATTACACCGATTAACTACACTATATATTATACTATATATTACACTATATCATTTCACTGATTAACTACACTATATATTACACTGATTAACCACACTATATATTACACATATTAACTACACTTTATATTACACTGATTAACTACACTATATATTACACTGCCTAACTACACTATATAGTACACTGATTAACTACACTATATATTACACTGCCTAACTACACTATATAGTACACTGATTAACTACACTATATATTACACTGGTCAACTACACTATATATTACACTGATTAACTACATTATATATTACACTGATTAACTACAGTATATATTGCACTGATTAACTACACTATATATTACACTATTTAACTACACTATATATTACACTGATTTACTACAATATATATTACACTGATTAACTACGCTATATATTACACTGATTAACTACACTATATATTATACTATATATTACACTATATATTACACTGATTAACTACACTATATATTACACTGATTAACCACACTATATATTACACATATTAACTACACTATATATTACACTTTATATTACACTGATTAACTACACTATATATTACACTGATTAACTACACTATATATTACACTGATTAACTACACTATATCGTACGCTGATTAACTACACTATATATTACACTGCCGAACTACACTATATAGTACACTGATTAACTACACTATATATTACACTGATTAACTACACTATATATTACACTGATTAACTACACTATATATTACACTGATTAACTACACTATATATTTCACTGCCTAACTACACTATATAGTACACTGATTAACTACACTATATATTACACTGATTAACTACACTATATATTACACTGATTAACTACACTATATATTACACTGATTAACTACACTGTATATTACACTGATTATCTACACTATATATTACACTGATTATCTACACTATATTTTACACTGATTAACTACACTATATATTACACTGATTAACTACACTATATATTACACTGATTAACTACACTATATATTAAACTGATTAACTACACTATATATACAAAAGTATGTGGACAACTCTTTAAATTAGTAGATTCTATTTCAGCCACACCCGTTGCTGACAGGTGTAAAAAATCAAGCACACATCCATGCAATCTCCATAGACAAACATTGTCAGTAGAATGGCCTTACTGAAGAGCTCAGTGACTTTCAACGTGGCACTGTCTTAGGATGCCACCTTTCCAACAAGTTAGTTTGTCAAGTTTCTGCCCTGCTAGAGCTGCCCCGGTCAAGTGTAAGTGCTGTTATTGTGGAGTGGAAACATCTAGGAGCAAAAATGTCTCAGCCGTTTAGTGGTAGGCCACAGAATCTCACAGAATGGGACCGCCAAGTATTGAAGGGTGTAAAAATCGTCTGTCCTCGGTTGCAACACTCACTACTGAGTTCCAAACTGCCTCTGGAAGCAACGTCAACACAATAACTGTTTGTCTGGAGCTTCATGAAATGGGTTTCCATGGCCGAGCAGCCGCACACAAGCCTAAGATCACCATGCTCAATGCCAAGCGTCAGGTGGAGTGTAAAGCTCACCGCCATTGGACTCTGGACTAGTAGAAATACGTTCTCAGGAGTGATGAATCACGCTTCACCATCTGGCAGTCCGACTATTGAATCTGGGTTTGGCGGATGCCAGGAGAACACTACCTTCCCCAATGCATAGTGCCGACTGTAAAGTTTGGTGGAGGAGGAATAATGGTCTGGGGCTGTTTTTCATGGTTCGGGCCCCTTAGTTCCAGTGAAGGGAAATCTAAACCTTACAGGATACAATTACATTCTAGATGACTCTGTGCTTCCAAAGTTTTGGCAACAGTTTGGGGAAGGCCCTTTGCTGTTTCAGTATGACAATGTCCCTGTGCACAAAGCGAGGTCCATGCAGAAATGGTTTGTTGAGATCGGTTGTGGAAGAACTTGACTGGCCTGCACAGAGCCCTGATCTCAACCCCATCGAACATCATTGGGATGAATTTGAAACGCCGACTGCGAACCAGGCCTAATCGCCCAACATCAATCGATCAATCAAATGTATTTATGAAGCCCTTTTTACATCAGCCGATGTCACAAAGTACTGTACAGAAACCCAGCCTAAAACCCCAAACAGCAAGCAATGCAGATGTAGAAGCACGGTGGCTAGGAAAAACTCCCTAGAAAGGCCAGAAGCTAGGACGATGCCTAGAGAGGAACCAGGCTCTGAGAGGTGACCAGTCCTCTACTGGCTGTACTGTGTAGAACAGAGGAACCAGGCTCTGAGGGGTGACCAGTCCTCTACTGACTGTACTGGGTAGAGAGGAACCAGGCTCTGAGGGGTGACCAGTCCTCTACTGGCTGTACAAGGTAGACCAGAGGAACCAGGCTCTGAGGGGTGACCAGTCCTCTTCTGGCTGTACTGGGTAGACCAGAGGAACCAGGCTCTGAGGGGTGACCAGTCCTCTTCTGGCTGTACTGGGTAGAGAGGAACCAGGCTCTGAGGGGTGACCAGTCCTCTACTGACTGTACTGGCTAGACCAGAGGAACCAGGCTCTGAGGGTTGACCAGTCCTCTACTGGCTGTACTGGGTAGAGAGGAACCAGGCTCTGAGGGGTGACCAGTCCTCTTCTGTCTGTGCTGGGTAGACCAGAGGAACCAGGCTCTGAGGGGTGACCAGTCCTCTTCTGGCTGTGCTGGGTAGACCAGAGGAACCAGGCTCTGAGGGGTGACCAGTCCTCTTCTGGCTCTGCCAGATGGAGTTTATAACAGAACATGGCCAAGATGTTGAAATGTTCATAGATGACCAGCAGGGTCAAATAATAATAATCACAGTGGTTGTAGAGGGTGCAACAGGTCAGCACCTCAGGAGTAAATGTCATTTGGTTTTTCATAGCCGATCATTCTGAGTATCTCTACCGCTCCTGCTGTCTCTAGAGAGTTGAAAACAGCAGGTCTGGGACAGGTAGCACGTCCAATGAACAGGTCAGGGTTCCATAGCCGCAGGCAGAACAGTTGAAACTGGAGCAGCAGCACAACCAGGTGGACTGGGGACAGCAAGGAGTCATCAGGCCAGATAGTCCCGAGGCATGGTCCTAGGGCTCAGGTCCTCTGAGAGAAGAGAGAGAGGGAGACCTCACTAATGCTCTTGTGGCTGAATGGAAGCAAGTCCCCACAGCAATGTTCCAACATCTAGTGGAAAGCCTTCCCAGAATAGTGGAGGCTGTTATAGCAGCAAAGGGGGACCAACTCCATATTAATGCCCATGATTTTGGAATAATATGTTCAATGAGCAGGTGTCCACATACGTTTGGCCATGTAGTGTATAAATCTCATGATTCAATGATTATTTAATTATCACTATCTCACTATCTTTATTTAATTTTTACACCAGATGGACTACAAGGAGACCTGAGTAAGTAATGTGTCTGTCTATCTGTGTTTCTGTCTGTGTTTCTGTCTGTCTGTCTGTCTGTCTGTCTGTCTGTCTGTCTGTCTGTCTGTCTGTCTGTCTGTCTGTCTGTCTGTCTGTCTGTCTGTCTGTCTGTCTGTCTGTCTGTCTGTCTGTCTGTCTGTGTTCCTGTCTCTCTGTGTTCCTGTCTGTCTGTGTTCCTGTCTGTCTGTCTGTCTGTCTATGTTCCTGTCTGTCTGTCTATGTTCCTGTCTGTCTGTCTGTCTGTCTATGTACCTGTCTATCTGTCTGTCTGTCTGTCTATGTTGCTGTCTGTCTGTCTGTCTGTCTATGTTGCTGTCTGTCTGTCTGTCTGTCTATCTATGTTGCTGTCTGTCCATGTTCCTGTCGGTCTATGTACCTGTCTGTCTATGTTCCTGTCTGTCTGTCTATTTCCCTTTCTTTCTGTCTGTCTGTGTTACTGTATGTCTGTATTTATATGTTCCTGTCTGTCTGTCTGTCTGTCTGTCTGTCTGTCTGTCTGTCTGTCTGTCTGTCTGTCTGTCTGTCTGTCTGTCTGTCTGTCTGTCTGTCCTTCTATGTTCCTGTATGTCTGTCTGTCTGTCTGTCTGTCTGTCTGTCTATCTATGTTCCTGTCTGTCTGTCTGTCTGTCTGTCTGTCTGTCTGTCTGTCTGTCTGTCTGTCTGTCTGTCTGTCTGTCTGTCTGTCTGTGTTCCTGTCTGTCTATGTTCTGTCTGTCTGTCTGTCTGTCTGTCTGTCTGTCTGTCTGTCTGTCTGTCTGTCTGTCTGTCTGTCTGTCTGTCTGTCTATGTTCCTGTCTGGCTATGTACCTGTCTTCATGTTCTATTTCCCATAATGCATCATGTTTTATCTTCTGTCTACAGAGGAGGTCACAAGTGAGAAGGGTGAGTTGAACAACTGCATGTATTTCATTGATTTAAGTGAAAACACTTTCCTTAAAAAATATATACTGAATGAATCTAATGATTCAATGATTATTTAAGTGAAAAGGTCAGAATAGAGAGGATGTAGTCTGTCTTCATGTTCTAGTACCCATCATACATCATGTTTTATCTACTGTCTATAGAGGAGGTCAGAATAGAGAGGATGTAGTCTGTCTTCATGTTCTAGTACCCATAATACATCATGTTTTATCTACTGTCTATAGAGGAGGTCAGAATAGAGAGGATGTAGTCTGTCTTCATGTTCTAGTACCCATAATACATCATGTTTTATCTACTGTCTATAGAGGTCAGAATAGAGAGGATGTAGTCTGTCTTCATGTTCTAGTACCCATAATACATCATGTTTTATCTACTGTCTACAGAGGAGGTCAGAATAGAGAGGATGTAGTCTGTCTTCATGTTCTAGTACCCATAATACATCATGTTTTATCTACTGTCTACAGAGGAGGTCAGAATAGAGAGGATGTAGTCTGTCTTCATGTTCTAGTACCCATAATACATCATGTTTTATCTACTGTCTACAGAGGAGGTCAGAATAGAGAGGATGTAGTCTGTCTTCATGTTCTAGTACCCATAATACATCATGTTTTATCTACTGTGTACAGAGGAGGTCAGAATAGAGAGGATGTAGTCTGTCTTCATGTTCTAGTACCCATAATACATCATGTTGTATCTACTGTCTACAGAGGAGGTCAGAATAGAGAGGATGTAGTCTGTCTTCATGTTCTAGTACCCATAATGCATCATGTTTTATCTACTGTCTACAGAGGAGGTCAGAATAGAGAGGATGTAGTCTGTCTTCATGTTCTAGTACCCATAATACATCATGTTTTATCTACTGTCTACAGAGGAGGTCAGAATAGAGAGGATGTAGTCTGTCTTCATGTTTTAGTACCCATAATACATCATGTTTTATCTACTGTCTACAGAGGAGGTCAGAATAGAGAGGATGTAGTCTGTCTTCATGTTCTATTACCCATAATACATCATGTTTTATCTACTGTCTACAGAGGAGATCAGAATAGAGAGGATGTAGTCCGTCTTCATGTTCTAGTACCCATAATACATCATGTTTTATCTTCTATCTACAGGCAAGGTCATAAGAGAGATGGGTGAGTTGCACACCTGCATGTATTTCATTGATTTAAGTGAAAACACTTTCCTTAAAAAATATATACACTATATATTACACTGATTAACTACACTATATATTACACTGGTTAACTACACTATATATTACACTGATTAACTACACTATATATTACACTGATTAACTACACTATATATTACACTGATTAACTACACTAAATGTTATACTGATTAACTACACTATATATTACACTGATTAACTACACTATATATTACACTGATTAACTACACTAAATGTTATACTGATTAACTACACTATATATTACACTGATTAACTACACTATATATTACACTGATTAACTCCACTATATATTACACTGATTAACTACATTATATATTACACTATATATTACACTGATTAACTACACTATATTACACTGATTAACTACACTATATATTACACTGATTAACTACACTATATATTACACCGATTAACTACACTATATATTATACTATATATTACACTATATTATTTCACTGATTAACTACACTATATAGTACACTGATTAACCACACTATATATTACACATATTTACTGCACTATATATTACACTGATTAACTACACTATATATTACACTGCTTAACTACACTATATATTACACTGATTAACTACACTATATATTACACTGATTAACTACACTATATATTACACTTATTAACTACACTATATATTACACTGATTAACTACACTATATATTACACTGATTAACTACACTATATATTACACTGATTAACTACACTATATATTACACTGCTTAACTACACTATATATTACACAGATTAACTACACTTTATATTACACTGATTAACTACACCATATATTACACTGGTTAACTACACTATATATTACACTGGATAACTACACTATATATTACACTGATTAACTACATTATATATTACACTGATTAACTACAGTATATATTACACTTATTAACTACACTATATATTGCACTGATTAACTACACTATATATTACACTGCCTAACTACACTATATAGTACACTGATTAACTACATTATATATTACACTGATTAACTACAGTATATATTGCACTGATTAACTACACTATATATTACACTGATTAACTACACTATATATTACACTGATTAACTACACTATATATTACACTGATTAACTACACTATATATTACACTGATTAACTACACTATATATTACACTGATTAACCACACTATATATTACACTATTTAACCACACTATATATTACACTGATTAACCACACTATATATATTACACATATTAACTACACTATATATTACACTTTATATTACACTGATTAACTACACTATATATTACACTGATTAACTACACTATATATTACACTGATTAACTACACTATATATTTCACTGCCTAACTACACTATATAGTACACTGATTAACTACACTATATATTACACTGCCTAACTACACTATATAGTACACTGATTAACTACACTACATATTACACTGATTAACTACACTATATTTTAAACTGATTAACCACACTATATATTACACTGATTAACCACACTATATATTACACATATTAACTACACTATATATTACACTTTATATTACACTGATTAACTACACTATATATTACACTGATTAACTACACTATATATTACACTGATTAACTACACTATATATTACACTGCCTAACTACACTATATAGTACACTGATTAACTACACTATATATTACACTGATTAACTACACTATATATTACACTGATTAACTACACTATATATTACACTGATTAACTACACTATATATTACACTGATTAACTACACTATATATTACACTGATTAACTACACTATATATTACACGGATTAACTACACTTTATATTACACTGATTAACTACACCATATATTATACTGATTAACTACAATATATATTACACTGATTAACTACAATATATATTACACTATATATTACACTGATTAACTACACTATATATTACACTGATTAACTACAATATATATTACACTATATATTACACTGATTAACTACACTATATATTACACTGATTAACTACACTATATATACAAAAGTATTTGGACAACTCTTTAAATTAGTAGATTCTATTTCAGCCACACCCGTTGCTGACAGGTGTATAAAATCAAGCACACCGCCATGCAATCTCCATAGACAAACATTGTCAGTAGAATGGCCTTACTGAAGCGCTCAGTGACTTTCAACGTGGCACTGTCTCAGGATGCCACCTTTCCAACAAGTCAGTTCGTCAAGTTTCTGCCCTGCTAGAGCTGCCCCGGTCAAGTGTAAGTGCTGTTATTGTGGAGTGGAAACATCTAGGAGCAAAAATGTCTCAGCTGTTTAGTGGTAGGCCACAGAATCTCACAGAATGGGACCGCCAAGTATTGAAGGGCGTAAAAATTGTCTGTCCTCGGTTGCAACACTGAGTACTGAGTTCCAAACTGCCTCTGGAAGCAGCATCAGCACAATATCTGTTTGTCTGAAGCTTCATGAAATGGGTTTCCGTGGCCGAGCAGCCGCACACAAGCCTAAGATCACCATGCTCAATGCCAAACGTCGGATGGAGTAGTGTAAAGCTCACCGTCATTGGACTCTGGACTAGTAGAAATACGTTCTCAGGAATGATGAATTACGCTTCACCATCTGGCAGTCTGACAGATGATTCTGGGTTTGGCAGATGCCAGGAAAACACTACCTTCCCCAATGCATAGTGCCAACTGTAAAGTTTGGTGGAGGATGAATAATGGTCTGGGGCTGTTTTTCATGGTTCGGGCTAGGCCCATTAGTTCCAGTGAAGGGAAATCTTAACATTACAGGATACAATGACATTCTAGACGATTCTGTGCTTCCAACTTGTGGCAACAGTTTGAGGAAGGCCCTTCGCTGTTTTAGTATGACAATGTCCCCGTGCACAAAGCGAGGTCCATACAGAAATGGTTGGTTGAGATCGGTGTGGAAGAACTTGACTGGCCTGCACAGAGCCCTGACCTCAACCTCATCGAACACCTTTTGGATGAAATGGAACGCCGACTGCGAGCCAGGCCTAATCGCCCAGCATCAATCGATCAATCAAATGGTTTTTTGAATCCCTTTTTACATCAGCCGATGTCACAAAGTGCTGTACAGAAACCCAGCCTAAAACCCCAAACAGCAAGCAATGCAGGTGTAGAAGCACGGTGGCTAGGAAAAACTCCCTAGAAAGGCCAGAACCTAGGAAGAAACCTAGAGAGGAACCAGGCTCTGAGGAGTGACCAGTCCTCTACTGACTGTACTGGGTAGATAGGAACCAGGCTCTGAGGGGTGACCAGTCCTCTACTGGCTGTACTGGGTAGAGAGGAACCAGGCTCTGAGGGGTGACCAGCCCTCTACTGGCTGTACTGGGTAGACCAGAGGAACCAGGCTCTGAGGGGTGACCAGTCCTCTACTGGTTGTACTGGGTAGACCAGAGGCACCAGGCTCTGAGGGGTGACCAGTCCTCTACTGGCTGTACTGGGTAGATAGGAACCAGGCTCTGAGGGGTGACCAGTCCTCTACTGACTGTACTAGGTAGAGAGGAACCAGGCTCTGAGGGGTGACCAGTCCTCTACTGGTTGTACTGGGTAGACCAGAGGAACCAGGCTCTGAGGGGTGACCAGTCCTCTACTGATTGTACTGGGTAGACCAGAGGAACTGAGGGGTGACCAGTGCTCTACTGGCTGTACTGGGTAGACCAGAGGAACCAGGTTCTGAGGGGTGACCAGTCCTCTACTGGCTGTACTGGGTAGACCAGAGGAACCAGGCTCTGAGGGGTGACCAGTCCTCTACTGGCTGTACTGGGTAGACCAGAGGAACCAGGCTCTGAGGGGTGACCAGTCCTCTACTGGCTGTACTGGGTAGACCAGAGGATCCAGGCTCTGAGGGGTGACCAGTCCTCTACTGACTGTACTGGGTAGAGAGGAACCAGGCTCTGAGGGGTGACTTGTCCTCTACTGGCTGTACTGGGTAGACCAGAGGAACCATGCTCTGAGGGGTGACCAGTCCTCTACTCGCCTCTACTGGGTAGAGAGGAACCAGGCTCTGAGGGGTGACCAGTCCTCTACTGGCTGTACTGGGTAGAGAGGAACCAGGCTCTGAGGGGTGACCAGTACTCTACTGGCTGTACTGGGTAGACCAGAGGAACCAGGCTCTGAGGGGTGACCAGTCCTCTACTGGCTGTACTGGGTAGAGGAACCCGGCTCTGAGGGGTGACCAGTCCTCTACTGGCTGTACTTGGTAGACCAGAGGAACCAGGCTCTGAGGGGTGACCAGTCCTCTACTGGCTGTACTGGGTAGAGGAACCAGGCTCTGAGGGGTGACCAGTCCTCTACTGGCTGTACTGGGTAGAGAGGAACCAGGCTCTGAGGGGTGACCAGTCCTGTACTGGCTGTACTGGGTAGAGAGGAACCAGGCTCTGAGGGGTGACCAGTCCTCTACTGGCTGTACTGGGTAGAGGAACCAGGCTCTGAGGGGTGACCAGTCCTCTACTGGCTGTACTTGGTAGACCAGAGGAACCAGGCTCTGAGGGGTGACCAGTCCTCTACTGGCTGTACTGGGTAGAGGAACCAGGCTCTGAGGGGTGACCAGGCATCTACTGGCTGTTCTGTGTAGAACAGAGGAACCCGGCTCTGAGGGGTGACCAGTCCTCTACTGACTGTACTGGGTAGAGAGGAACCAGGCTCTGAGGGGTGATCAGTCCTCTACTGGCTGTACTGGGTAGAGGAACCAGGCTCTGAGGGGTGACCAGTCCTCTACTGGCTTTACAAGGTAGACCAGAGGAACCAGGTTCTGAGGGGTGACCAGTCCTCTACTGGCTGTACTGTGTAGAACAGAGGAACCAGGCTCTGAGGGGTGACCAGTCCTCTACTGACTGTACTGGGTAGAGAGGAACCAGGCTCTGAGGGGTGACCAGTCCTCTACTGGCTGTACTGGGCAGACCAGAGGAACCAGGCTCTGAGGGGTGACCAGTCCTCTTCTGGCTGTACTGGGTAGACCAGAGGAACCAGGCTCTGAGGGGTGACCAGTCCTCTACTGGCTGTACTGGGTAGAGGAACCAGGCTCTGAGGGGTGACCAGTCCTCTACTGGCTGTACTTGGTAGACCAGAGGAACCAGGCTCTGAGGGGTGACCAGTCCTCTACTGGCTGTACTGGGTAGAGGAACCAGGCTCTGAGGGGTGACCAGTCCTCTACTGGCTGTACTGGGTAGAGAGGAACCAGGCTCTGAGGGGTGACCAGTCCTGTACTGGCTGTACTGGGTAGAGAGGAACCAGGCTCTGAGGGGTGACCAGTCCTCTACTGGCTGTACTGGGTAGAGGAACCAGGCTCTGAGGGGTGACCAGTCCTCTACTGGCTGTACTTGGTAGACCAGAGGAACCAGGCTCTGAGGGGTGACCAGTCCTCTACTGGCTGTACTGGGTAGAGGAACCAGGCTCTGAGGGGTGACCAGGCATCTACTGGCTGTTCTGTGTAGAACAGAGGAACCCGGCTCTGAGGGGTGACCAGTCCTCTACTGACTGTACTGGGTAGAGAGGAACCAGGCTCTGAGGGGTGATCAGTCCTCTACTGGCTGTACTGGGTAGAGGAACCAGGCTCTGAGGGGTGACCAGTCCTCTACTGGCTGTACTTGGTAGACCAGAGGAACCAGGCTCTGAGGGGTGACCAGTCCTCTACTGGCTGTACTGGGTAGAGGAACCAGGCTCTGAGGGGTGACCAGGCATCTACTGGCTGTTCTGTGTAGAACAGAGGAACCCGGCTCTGAGGGGTGACCAGTCCTCTACTGACTGTACTGGGTAGAGAGGAACCAGGCTCTGAGGGGTGATCAGTCCTCTACTGGCTGTACTGGGTAGAGGAACCAGGCTCTGAGGGGTGACCAGTCCTCTACTGGCTTTACAAGGTAGACCAGAGGAACCAGGTTCTGAGGGGTGACCAGTCCTCTACTGGCTGTACTGTGTAGAACAGAGGAACCAGGCTCTGAGGGGTGACCAGTCCTCTACTGACTGTACTGGGTAGAGAGGAACCAGGCTCTGAGGGGTGACCAGTCCTCTACTGGCTGTACTGGGCAGACCAGAGGAACCAGGCTCTGAGGGGTGACCAGTCCTCTTCTGGCTGTACTGGGTAGACCAGAGGAACCAGGCTCTGAGGGGTGACCAGTCCTCTACTGGCTGTACTGGGTAGAGGAACCAGGCTCTGAGGGGTGACCAGTCCTCTACTGGCTGTACTTGGTAGACCAGAGGAACCAGGCTCTGAGGGGTGACCAGTCCTCTACTGGCTGTACTGGGTAGAGGAACCAGGCTCTGAGGGGTGACCAGTCCTCTACTGGCTGTACTGGGTAGAGAGGAACCAGGCTCTGAGGGGTGACCAGTCCTGTACTGGCTGTACTGGGTAGAGAGGAACCAGGCTCTGAGGGGTGACCAGTCCTCTACTGGCTGTACTGGGTAGAGGAACCAGGCTCTGAGGGGTGACCAGTCCTCTACTGGCTGTACTTGGTAGACCAGAGGAACCAGGCTCTGAGGGGTGACCAGTCCTCTACTGGCTGTACTGGGTAGAGGAACCAGGCTCTGAGGGGTGACCAGGCATCTACTGGCTGTTCTGTGTAGAACAGAGGAACCCGGCTCTGAGGGGTGACCAGTCCTCTACTGACTGTACTGGGTAGAGAGGAACCAGGCTCTGAGGGGTGATCAGTCCTCTACTGGCTGTACTGGGTAGAGGAACCAGGCTCTGAGGGGTGACCAGTCCTCTACTGGCTTTACAAGGTAGACCAGAGGAACCAGGCTCTGAGAGGTGACCAGTCCTCTACTGGCTGTACTGGGTAGACCAGAGGAACCAGGCTCTGAGGGGTGACCAGTCCTCTACTGACTGTACTGGCTAGACCAGAGGAACCAGGCTCTGAGGGGTGACCAGTCCTCTACTGGCTGTACTGGGTAGACCAGAGGAACCAGGCTCTGAGGGGTGACCAGTCCTCTTCTGGCTGTACTGGGTAGACCAGAGGAACCAGGCTCTGAGGGGTGACCAGTCCTCTACTGACTGTACTGGGTAGAGAGGAACCAGGTTCTGAGGGGTGACCAGTCCTCTACTGGCTGTACTGTGTAGAACAGAGGAACCAGGCTCTGAGGGGTGACCAGTCCTCTACTGACTGTACTGGGTAGAGAGGAACCAGGCTCTGAGGGTTGACCAGTCCTCTACTGGCTGTACTGGGTAGACCAGAGGAACCAGGCTCTGAGGGGTGACCAGTCCTCTACTGGCTGTACAAGGTAGACCAGAGGAACCAGGCTCTGAGAGGTGACCAGTCCTATACTGACTGTACTGGGTAGACCAGAGGAACCAGGCTCTGAGGGGTGACCAGTCCTCTACTGGTTGTACTGGGTAGACCAGAGGAACCAGGCTCTGAGGGGTGACCAGTCTTCTTCTGGCTGTACTGGGTAGACCAGAGGAACCAGGCTCTGAGGGGTGACCAGTCCTCTACTGACTGTACTGTCTAGTCCAGAGGAACCAGGCTCTGAGGGGTGACCAGTCCTCTACTGGCTGTACTGGGTAGACCAGAGGAACCAGGCTCTGAGGGGTGACCAGTCCTTTTCTGGCTGTACTGGGTAGACCAGAGGAACCAGGCTCTGAGGGGTGACCAGTCCTCTACTGACTGTACTGGGTAGACCAGAGGAACCAGGCTCTGAGGGGTGACCAGTCCTCTACTGGATAGATTGGAACCAGGCACTGAGAGGTGACCAGTCCTCTACTGACTGTACTGGGTAGACCAGAGGAACCAGGCTCTGAGGGGTGACCAGTCCTCTACTGGATAGAGAGGAACCAGGCTCTGAGAGGTGACCAGTCCTCTACTGACTGTACTGGGTAGACCAGAGGAACCAGGCTCTGAGGGGTGACCAGTCCTCTACTGGATAGATTGGAACCAGGCTCTGAGGGGTAACCAGTCCTCTACTGGCTGTACTGGGTAGACCAGAGGAACCAGGCTCTGAGGGGTGACCAGTCCTCTACTGGCTGTACTGGTTAGAGAGGAACCAGGCTCTGAGGGGTGACCAGTCCTCTACTGAATGTACTGGCTAGACCAGAGGAACCAGGCTCTGAGGGGTGACAGTCCTCT
>NW_024058745.1:0-25000 GCF_016432855.1 Salvelinus namaycush
AGTGTATACATAGGTTTCCTCCACTAATGTAGTATATACATAGTGTTTCCTCCACTAATGTAGTGTATACATAGTGTTTCCTCCACTAATGTAGTGTATACATAGTGTTTCCTCCCTAATGTAGTGTGTACATAGTGTTTCCTCCACTAATGTAGTGTGTACATAGTGTTTCCTCCACTAATGTAGTGTGGTACATAGTGTTTCCTCCACTAATGTAGTGTATACATAGTGTTTCCTCCACTAATGTAGTATACATAGTGTTTCCTCCACTAATGTAGTGTATACATAGTGTTTCTCCACTAATGTAGTGTATACATAGTGTTTCCTCCACTAATGTAGTGTGTACATAGTGTTTCCTCCACTAATGTAGTGTAT
Organism: Salvelinus namaycush; assembly: GCF_016432855.1. Lineage (NCBI taxonomy): Eukaryota > Metazoa > Chordata > Actinopteri > Salmoniformes > Salmonidae > Salvelinus > Salvelinus namaycush. Next base: position 376 of record NW_024058745.1, read on the forward strand.
ACATAGTGTTTCCTCCACTAATGTAGTGTATACATAGTGTTTCCTCCACTAATGTAGTGTGTACATAGTGTTTCCTCCACTAATGTAGTGTATACATAGTGTTTCCTCCACTAATGTAGTGTATACATAGTGTTTCCTCCACTAATGTAGTGTATACATAGTGTTTCCTCCACTAATGTAGTGTATACATAGTGTTTCCTCCACTAATGTAGTATAAATAGTGTTTCCTCCACTAATGTAGTGTATACATAGTGTTTCCACTAATGTAGTGTATACATAGTGTTTCCTCCACTAATGTAGTGTATACATAGTGTTTCCTCCACTAATGTAGTGTATACATAGTGTTTCCTCCACTAATGTAGTGTATACATAGTGTTTCCTCCACTAATGTAGTTTATACATAGTGTTTCCTCCACTAATGTAGTGTATACATAGTGTTTCCTAACTAATGTAGTGTATACATAGTGTTTCCTCCACTAATGTAGTGTATACATAGTGTTTCCTCCACTAATGTAGGTATACATAGTGTTTCCTCCACTAATGTAGGTATACATAGTGTTTCCTCCACTAATGTAGTATATACATAGTGTTTCCTCCACTAATGTAGTGTATACATAGTGTTTCCTCCACTAAGGTAGTGTGTACATAGTGTTTCCTCCACTAATGTAGTGTATACATAGTGTTTCTTCACTAATGTAGTGTGTACATAGTGTTTCCTCCACTAATGTAGTGTATACATAGTGTTTCCTCCACTAATGTAGTATATACATAGTGTTTCCTCCACTAATGTAGTGTATACATAGTGTTTCCTCCACTAATGTAGTGTGTAAATAGTGTTTCCTCCACTAATGTAGTGTATGCATAGTGTTTCCTCCACTAATGTAGTGTGTGCATAGTGTTCCTCACTAATGTAGTGTATACATAGTGTTTCCTCCACTAATGTAGTGTATACATAGTGTTTCCTCCACTAATGTAGTGTGTAAATAGTGTTTCCTCCACTAATGTAGTGTATACATAGTGTTTCCTCCACTAATGTAGTGTATACATAGTGTTTCCCTCCACTAATGTAGTGTGTACATAGTGTTTCCTCACTAATGTAGTGTGTACATAGTGTTTCCTCCACTAATGTAGTGTGTACATAGTGTTTCCTCCACTAATGTAGTGTGTACATAGTGTTTCCCTTTCCACTAATGTAGTGTATACATAGTGCTTCGTCCACTAATGTAGTGTATACATAGTGTTTCCTCCACTAATGTAGTGTATACATAGTGTTTCCTCCACTAATGTAGTGTATACATAGTGTTTCCTCCACTAACGTAGTGTGTACATAGTGTTTCCTCCACTAATGTAGTGTATACATAGTGTTTCATCCACTAATGTAGTGTGTACATAGTGTTTCCTCCACTAATTAGTGTGTACATAGTGTTTCCTCCACTAATGTAGTATGTACATAGTGTTTCCTCTACTAATGTAGTGTGTACATAGTGTTTCCTCCACTAATGTAGTGTATACATAGTGTTTCCTCCACTAATGTAGTGTGTGCATAGTGTTTCCTCCACTAATGTAGTGTGTACATAGTGTTTCCTCCACTAATGTAGTGTATACATAGTGTTTCCTCCACTAATGTAGTGTATACATAGTGTTTCCTCCACTAATGTAGTGTGTACATAGTGTTTCCTCCACTAATGTAGTGTGTACATAGTGTTTCCTCCACTAATGTAGTGTGTACATAGTGTTTCCTCCACTAATGTAGTGTGTACATAGTGTTTCCTCCACTAATGTAGTGTATACATAGTGTTTCCTCCACTAATGTAGTGTATACATAGTGTTTCCTCCACTAATGTAGTGTATACATAGTGTTTCCTCCACTAATGTAGTGTATACATAGTGTTTCCTCCACTAATGTAGTGTATACATAGTGTTTCCTCCACTAATGTAGTATATACATAGTGTTTCCTCCACTAATGTAGTGTATACATAGTGTTTCCTCCACTAATGTAGTGTATACATAGTGTTTCCTCCACTAATGTAGTGTATACATAGTGTTTCCTCCACTAATGTAGTGTATACATAGTGTTTCCTCCACTAATGTAGTGTATACATAGTGTTTCCTCCACTAATGTAGTGTATACATAGTGTTTCCTCCACTAATGTAGTGTATACATAGTGTTTCCTCCACTAATGTAGTGTATACATAGTGTTTCCTCCACTAATGTAGTGTATACATAGTGTTTCCTCCACTAATGTAGTATATACATAGTGTTTCCTCCACTAATGTAGTGTGTACATAGTGTTTCCTCCACTAATGTAGTGTATACCTAATAATTCATTAATGAAGGTAAGTCTATGTTGAAAGCAGTCCAGTTAAGGACATAACATACTACATTAACAGACAAGTCAACGCTACATGATATTCCTCCACTGCATCGTCCTTCCATACAGACACATTGTTCTGGAGAGAAAGATGAAAAACCTTATCTGCCAAGAAGGGAATTGTAGGTGGAAATGGAGGTCGATCACTAGGTATCTGTCATTACTGAATAATACCAGTAGCTCGCTGTAGTGAATGACATCCTGCTGCAGTAGAGAGAGGAGAGAGATGAGAGGATAGGGAGATATAATGAATCAACAGCTTCACTCCAGCCCCTGAGAGGACAGCTTCCCTTCTCCAGGTCTGAGAGAGGACAGCTTCCCTTCTCCAGGTCTGAGAGAGGACAGCTTCACCCCAGCCCCCCTCTTCTCCAGGTCTGAGAGAGGACAGCTTCACCCCAGCCCCCTTCTTCTCCAGGTCTGAGAGAGGACAGCTTCACCCCAGCCCCCCTCTTCTCTTCTCCAGGTCTGAGAGAGGACAGCTTCACCCCAGCCCCCCTCTTCTCTTCTCCAGGTCTGAGAGAGGACAGCTTCACCCCAGCCCCCCTCTTCTCTTCTCCAGGTCAGAGAGGACAGCTTCACCCCAGCCCCCCTCTTCTCTTCTCCAGATCTGAGAGGACAGCTTCACCCCAGCCCCCCTCTTCTCTTCTCCAGGTCTGAGAGGACAGCTTCACCCCAGCCTATCTCTTCTCTTCTCCAGGTCTGAGAGGACAGCTTCACCCCAGCCTATCTCTTCTCTTCTCCAGGTCTGAGACGACATCTTCTCTTCTCCAGGTCTGAGAGAGGACAGCTTCACCCCAGCGACCTGACACTTTTTACCAACAGCCTGTCTGAGGGGCACAAGTACCCTTCATACCCAAATCACCTCTGGAGTAGCAGGATCAGGCATGAGAAAGAGTGTGAATCCCAAAATGCACCCTATTCCCTACATAGTGCACTACTTTTCACCTGAGTCCTATGCACCCTTGTCAAAAGTAGTGCACCCTATAGGGAATAGGGTTCCATTTGGGAACAGTAAATGTATGCAGGAGTTCTAAGTGACATGCCAACACTTTGAGGTCGGAGCCCAAGACAGACAGACGGGCAGACAGACAGGGCACTCAATCACCTAGAGAGCAATCAGGGCTCTATACACACACACACACACACACACACACACAGTCACACACACACACACACACAGTCACACACAGTCACACACACACACACACACACACACACACACACACACACAGTCACACAGTCACACACAGTCACACACACACACACACACACACACAGTCACACAGTCACACACACACACACACACACACACACACACACACACACACACACACACACACACACACACACACACACACACACACACACACACACACACACACACACGGCCGACTGGCACACATTCAGCCTCTCCGCCAGAGAGATGGAGGGAGCGGTTGAGAGGGATCTGAAGTGGACAGTGTTCATCTGATGGGGTTGCTGTGTGTTCCTGGACACTATGTCCTGAGAGGAGAGGACCGACCACAGAGCTGCTGTGTGTTCCTGGACACTACGTCCTGAGAGGAGAGGACCGACCAACCAATGTCTTTGTGTGTGTGCGCATCTTTCTGTCTCTCTTGGAATTTACGCTCTCACCCTCCCACAACCCCCTGACGTTGGACAATCTCTGGAAGCGTCGCCGCTGATAAGAAAATGAGTGTTTGTTTAGACATGAAATTAGCCTTTGAGAATATCAGTGGGACACTTGAATACGTATCTGGGTGTTGAGAAACACCAGCTGTAGCCGATCAAAGACCGCAAGAGACAAACATGGGTCAAACATAACCTCTGAGTCAGGCGATGACCGTATGGGGAAAAGCTTTACTTTGGAAAAGAAAACACTGGAGGAAAGAATCAATGCTATGTATGTTATCAGACAAACTGTGTTGTTCCTGCTTTATCTAAATAGGACTGACCCAAATCATGGTGGAACGTTCCCATGAGTCATGGTGATTCCTGACATTCTTCTGGACGTCACAGAATGTTTTGGTCGTTTGGTCGGAGCCTTCTATTCTATATTATAAACCGGGTGGTTTGGTCGGAGCATTCTATTCTATATTATAAACCGGGTGGTTTGGTCGGAGCATTCTATTCTATATTATAAACCGGGTGGTTTGGTCGGAACATTCTATTCTATATTATAAACTGGTTGGTTTGGTCGGAGCATTCTATTCTATATTATAAACTGGGTGGTTTGGTCGGAGCATTCTATTCTATATTATAAACTGGGTGGTTTGGTCGGAACATTATATTCTATATTATAAACTGGGTGGTTTGGTTGGAGCATTCTATTCTATATTATAAACTGGGTGGTTTGGTCGGAGCATTCTATTCTATATTATAAACTGGGTGGTTTGGTCGGAACATTCTATTCTATATTATAAACCGGTTGGTTTGGTCGGAGCATTCTATTCTATATTATAAACTGGGTGGTTTGGTCGGAGCATTCTATTCTATATTATAAACTGGTTGGTTTGGTCAGAACATTCTATTCTATATTATAAACCGGTTGGTTTGGTCGGAGCATTCTATTCTATATTATAAACTGGGTGGTTTGGTCGGAACATTCTATTCTATATTATAAACTGGTTGGTTTGGTCGGAGCATTCTATTCTATATTATAAACTGGGTGGTTTGGTCGGAGCATTCTATTCTATATTATAAACTGGGTGGTTTGGTCAGAACATTCTATTCTATATTATAAACCGGGTGGTTTGGTCGGAACATTCTATTCTATATTATAAACTGGGTGGTTTGGTCGGAACATTCTATTATATATTATAAACCGGGAGGTTTGGTCGGAGCATTCTATTCTATATTATAAACTGGGTGGTTTGGTCGGATCATTCTATTCTATATTATAAACTGGGTGGTTTGGTCGGAACATTCTATTCTATATTATAAACCGGTTGGTTTGGTCGGAACATTCTATTCTATATTATAAACTGGGTGGTTTGGTCGGAACATTCTATTCTATATTATAAACTGGGTGGTTTGGTCGGAGCATTCTATTCTATATTATAAACTGGGTGGTTTGGTCAGAACATTATATTCTATATTATAAACCGGGTGGTTTGGTCGGAACATTCTATTCTATATTATAAACTGGGTGGTTTGGTCGGAACATTCTATTATATATTATAAACCGGGTGGTTTGGTCGGAGCATTCTATTCTATATTATAAACTGGTTGGTTTGGTCGGAGCATTCTATTCTATATTATAAACCGGTTGGTTTGGTCGGAGCATTCTATTCTATATTATAAACCGGGTGGTTTGGTCGGAACATTCTATTCTATATTATAAACTGGTTGGTTTGGTCGGAGCATTCTATTCTATATTATAAACTGGGTGGTTTGGTCGGAGCATTCTATTCTATATTATAAACTGGGTGGTTTGGTCGGAACATTATATTCTATATTATAAACTGGGTGGTTTGGTTGGAGCATTCTATTCTATATTATAAACTGGGTGGTTTGGTCGGAGCATTCTATTCTATATTATAAACTGGGTGGTTTGGTCGGAACATTCTATTCTATATTATAAACCGGTTGGTTTGGTCGGAGCATTCTATTCTATATTATAAACTGGGTGGTTTGGTCGGAGCATTCTATTCTATATTATAAACTGGTTGGTTTGGTCGGAACATTCTATTCTATATTATAAACCGGTTGGTTTGGTCGGAGCATTCTATTCTATATTATAAACTGGGTGGTTTGGTCGGAACATTCTATTCTATATTATAAACTGGTTGGTTTGGTCGGAGCATTCTATTCTATATTATAAACTGGGTGGTTTGGTCGGAGCATTCTATTCTATATTATAAACTGGGTGGTTTGGTCAGAACATTCTATTCTATATTATAAACCGGGTGGTTTGGTCGGAACATTCTATTCTATATTATAAACTGGGTGGTTTGGTCGGAACATTCTATTATATATTATAAACCGGGAGGTTTGGTCGGAGCATTCTATTCTATATTATAAACTGGGTGGTTTGGTCGGAGCATTCTATTCTATATTATAAACTGGGTGGTTTGGTCGGATCATTCTATTCTATATTATAAACTGGGTGGTTTGGTCGGAACATTCTATTCTATATTATAAACCGGTTGGTTTGGTCGGAACATTCTATTCTATATTATAAACTGGGTGGTTTGGTCGGAACATTCTATTCTATATTATAAACTGGTTGGTTTGGTCGGAGCATTCTATTCTATATTATAAACTGGGTGGTTTGGTCGGAGCATTCTATTCTATATTATAAACTGGGTGGTTTGGTCAGAACATTATATTCTATATTATAAACCGGGTGGTTTGGTCGAAACATTCTATTCTATATTATAAACTGGGTGGTTTGGTCGGAACATTCTATTATATATTATAAACCGGGTGGTTTGGTCGGAGCATTCTATTCTATATTATAAACTGGTTGGTTTGGTCGGATCATTCTATTCTATATTATAAACCGGTTGGTTTGGTCGGCGCATTCTATTATATATTATAAACCGGGTGGTTTGGTCGGAGCATTCTATTCTATATTATAAACTGGTTGGTTTGGTCGGAGCATTCTATTCTATATTATAAACCGGGTGGTTTGGTCGGAAAATTCTATTCTATATTATAAACCGGTTGGTTTGGTCGGAGCATTCTATTCTATATTATAAACTGGTTGGTTTGGTCGGAGCATTCTATTCTATATTATAAACCGGGTGGTTTGGTCGGAGCATTCTATTCTATATTATAAACCGGGTGGTTTGGTCGGAAAATTCTATTCTATATTATAAACCGGGTAGTTTGGTCGGAGCATTCTATTCTATAGTATACTACTGGGTGGTTTGAGCCCTGAATGCTGATTGGCTGACAGTCGTGTTATATAGCAATAAGGCACCTCGAGGGTTTGTGGTATATGGCTAATATATCACAGCTAAGGGCTGTATCCAGCTTATGAACAGCCCTTAGTTGTGGTATAGTGGCCATATACCTCACCCCCCTCGTGCCTTATTGCTTAAGTATCTGTGATTCAGATTGTTCTGATCTGGGTCATCCTCGGTCGTTTTGTATTATGTTGTGTCTGTGTGTGTGTGTGTGTGTGTCTGTGTGTGTGTGTGTGTGTGTGTGTGTGTGTGTGTGTGTGTGTGTGTGTGTGTGTGTGTGTGTGTGTATACAGGGAGACAGAAGCCTGAATAATGGGGATTGAACATGTTGTTAAAGCTGCGATTTGTAACTTTTTGCTCGACCAGAACAAATTCACATAGAAATATCCATTATAGATCTGTCATTCTCATTGAAAGCAAGTATAATAAGCAGTACATCTGTTCTATGTTCGCTATTTCTATGCTTCCCGTTCTTAAGTTTTCTCTTTGCATCTTTAACTTTCGGTTTTCAGCTTCAAAACAGCTGAAACAAAACTTCACAGCGGTTTAGACGGTACAATGATTCTCTACCAGCGGAGGCTCCTCAGAGGAAAAAGGGGAGGACCCTCCTCCTCAGTGAATTTCAGACAAATAAAAACCCCTCAACATTTTCTCTCGACCTGTGGGCACCTACGGTGTAAACTTTCATTCATAGTCCATGTTGTATCAACCTCATGATGGGTATAGGAACAATTAGAGTATCATGTAGTAGCCTAAACCTATCACTGTTACATTGAACTGGGTGAATGGAATATGAATGACAGTAACCTAAACCTATCACTGTTACATTGAGCTGGGTGAATAGAATATGAATGACAGTAACCTAAACCTATCACTGTTACATTGAGCTGGGTGAATATGAATGACAGTAACCTAAACCTATCACTGTTACATTGAACTGGGTGAATGGAATATGAATGACAGTAACCTAAACCTATCACTGTTACATTGAGCTGGGTGAATATGAATGACAGTAACCTAAACCTATCACTGTTACATTGAACTGGGTGAATGGAATATGAATGACAGTAACCTAAACCTATCACTGTTACATTGAGCTGGGTGAATATGAATGACAGTAACCTAAACCTATCACTGTTACATTGAACTGGGTGAATGGAATATGAATGACAGTAACCTAAACCTATCACTGTTACATTGAACTGGGTGAATGGAATATGAATGACAGTAACCTAAACCTATCACTGTTACATTGAACTGGGTGAATGGAATATGAATGACAGTAACCTAAACCTATCACTGTTACATTGAACTGGGTGAATATGAATGACAGTAACCTAAACCTATCACTGTTACATTGAACTGGGTGAATGGAATATGAATGATAGTAACCTAAACCTATCACTGTTACATTGAACTGGGTGAATATGAATGACAGTAACCTAAACCTATCACTGTTACATTGAACTGGGTGAATGGAATATGAGTGACAGTAACCTAAACCTATCACTGTTACATTGAACTGGGTGAATGGAATATGAATGACAGTAACCTAAACCTATCACTGTTACATTGAACTGGGTGAATATGAATGACAGTAACCTAAACCTATCACTGTTACATTGAACTGGGTGAATGGAATATGAATGACAGTAACCTAAACCTATCACTGTTACATTGAACTGGGTGAATATGAATGACAGTAACCTAAACCTATCACTGTTACATTGAACTGGGTGAATATGAATGACAGTAACCTAAACCTATCACTGTTACATTGAACTGGGTGAATGGAATATGAATGACAGTAACCTAAACCTATCACTGTTACATTGAACTGGGTGAATGGAATATGAATGACAGTAACCTAAACCTATCACTGTTACATTGAACTGGGTGAATGGAATATGAATGACAGTAGCCTAAACCTATCACTGTTACATTGAACTGGGTGAATGGAATATGAATGACAGTAACCTAAACCTATCACTGTTACATTGAACTGGGTGAATGGAATATGAATGACAGTAACCTAAACCTATCACTGTTACATTGAGCTGGGTGAATATGAATGACAGTAACCTAAACCTATCACTGTTACATTGAACTGGGTGAATATGAATGACAGTAACCTAAACCTATCACTGTTACATTGAACTGGGTGAATGGAATATGAATGACAGTAACCTAAACCTATCACTGTTACATTGAACTGGGTGAATGGAATATGAATGACAGTAACCTAAACCTATCACTGTTACATTGAACTGGGTGAATGGAATATGAATGACAGTAACCTAAAACAATCACTGTTACATTGAACTGGGTGAATGGAATATGAATGACAGTAACCTAAACCTATCACTGTTACATTGAACTGGGTGAATATGAATGACAGTAACCTAAACCTATAACTGTTACATTGAGCTGGGTGAATGGAATATGAATGACAGTAACCTAAACCTATCACTGTTACATTGAACTGGGTGAATATGAATGACAGTAACCTAAACCTATCACTGTTACATTGAGCTGGGTGAATGGAATATGAATGACAGTAACCTAAACCTATCACTGTTACATTGAACTGGGTGAATGGAATATTAATGACAGTAACCTAAACCTATCACTGTTACATTGAACTGGGTAAATATGAATGACAGTAACCTAAACCTATCACTGTTACATTGAACTGGGTGAATGGAATATGGATGACAGTAACCTAAACCTATCACTGTTACATTGAACTGGGTGAATGGAATATGAATGACAGTAATCTAAACCTATCACTGTTACATTGAACTGGGTGAATGGAATATGAATGACAGTAACCTAAACCTATCACTGTTACATTGAACTGGGTGAATATGAATGACAGTAACCTAAACCTATCACTGTTACATTGAACTGGGTGAATGGAATATGAATGACAGTCATCCAATATGCTGTAATAGACATAAGGCCGTGCTCATGGGAAAAAAAGTGTCCTCCCTCATCTTAAACAGCACCAACCGCCACTGTTCTCTACACTATAAATTACTTGTTTTGTCACAAAAAAACAACTTAAAAAATTAAGCAAACTATTCCAATTTTAGCAAACAGGAAATGGTGGAATGATTTCTGCATACTGCACCTTTAAAAGAGAGGAACAGTGTTCACCTTTGAGACACAAAACAGAAAGTAATACCCAGGGGGCATTGCAACATTCCTCTAGGAAACATCCAGTGTCTCTGCTTTAGGTCAGCTCAATCAATACAAAACAAACAACAAAAGAACCTACGTATTCCTAATATGTCACACTTCCTTTACTTGTATCGTCTGACGACAGCTGATCATAGAGGATAGGATATACTGTAGAGCTGTGTGACAGTACAGAGGATAGGATATACTGTAGAGCTGTGTGACAGTACAGAGGGGAGGATATACTGTAGAGCTGTGTGACAGTACAGAGGATAGGATATACTGTAGAGCTGTGTGACAGTACAGAGGATAGGATATACTGTAGAGCTGTGTGACAGTACAGAGGATAGGATATACTGTAGAGCTGTGTGACAGTACAGAGGGGAGGATATACTGTAGAGCTGTGTGACAGTACAGAGGGGAGGATATACTGTAGAGCTGTGTGACAGTACAGAGGATAGGATATACTGTAGAGCTGTGTGACAGTACAGAGGATAGGATATACTGTAGAGCTGTGTGACAGTACAGAGGATAGGATATACTGTAGAGCTGTGTGACAGTACAGAGGATAGGATATATTGTAGAGCTGTGTGACAGTACAGAGGGGAGGATATACTGTAGAGCTGTGTGACAGTACAGAGGATAGGATATACTGTAGAGCTGTGTGACAGTACAGAGGATAGGATATACTGTAGAGCTGTGTGACAGTACAGAGGATAGGATATACTGTAGAGCTGTGTGACAGTACAGAGGGGAGGATATACTGTAGAGCTGTGTGACAGTACAGAGGATAGGATATACTGTAGAGCTGTGTGACAGTACAGAGGATAGGATATACTGTAGAGCTGTGTGACAGTACAGAGGATAGGATATACTGTAGAGCTGTGTGACAGTACAGAGGGGAGGATATACTGTAGAGCTGTGTGACAGTACAGAGGATAGGATATACTGTAGAGCTGTGTGACAGTACAGAGGGGAGGATATACTGTAGAGCTGTGTGACAGTACAGAGGGGAGGATATACTGTAGAGCTGTGTGACAGTACAGAGGATAGGATATACTGTAGAGCTGTGTGACAGTACAGAGGGGAGGATATACTGTAGAGCTGTGTGACAGTACAGAGGATAGGATATACTGTAGAGCTGTGTGACAGTACAGAGGGGAGGATATACTGTAGAGCTGTGTGACAGTACAGAGGGGAGGATATACTGTAGAGCTGTGTGACAGTACAGAGGGGAGGATATACTGTAGAGCTGTGTGACAGTACAGAGGATAGGATATACTGTAGAGCTGTGTGACAGTACAGAGGATAGGATATACTGTAGAGCTGTGTGACAGTACAGAGGGGAGGATATACTGTAGAGCTGTGTGACAATACAGAGGATAGGATATACTGTAGAGCTGTGTGACAGTACAGAGGATAGGATATACTGTAGAGCTGTGTGACAGTACAGAGGATAGGATATACTGTAGAGCTGTGTGACAGTACAGAGGGGAGGATATACTGTAGAGCTGTGTGACAGTACAGAGGATAGGATATACTGTAGAGCTGTGTGACAGTACAGAGGATAGGATATACTGTAGAGCTGTGTGACAGTACAGAGGGGAGGATATATTGTAGAGCTGTGTGACAGTACAGAGGATAGGATATACTGTAGAGCTGTGTGACAGTACAGAGGGGAGGATATACTGTAGAGCTGTGTGACAGTACAGAGGATAGGATATACTGTAGAGCTGTGTGACAATACAGAGGATAGGATATACTGTAGAGCTGTGTGACAGTACAGAGGGGAGGATATACTGTAGAGCTGTGTGACAGTACAGAGGATAGGATATACTGTAGAGCTGTGTGACAATACAGAGGATAGGATATACTGTAGAGCTGTGTGACAATACAGAGGATAGGATATACTGTAGAGCTGTGTGACAGTACAGAGGGGAGGATATACTGTAGAGCTGTGTGACAGTACAGAGGATAGGATATACTGTAGAGCTGTGTGACAGTACAGAGGATAGGATATACTGTAGAGCTGTGTGACAGTACAGAGGATAGGATATACTGTAGAGCTGTGTGACAGTACAGAGGATAGGATATACTGTAGAGCTGTGTGACAGTACAGAGGATAGGATATACTGTAGAGCTGTGTGACAGTACAGAGGATAGGATATACTGTAGAGCTGTGTGACAGTACAGAGGGGAGGATATACTGTAGAGCTGTGTGACATCACTGACACCTCCACAGAACCTTCCAGACCACCACTTGATCTCTCTAACAGGGGGTCAAGCTAATCGCCAGCTCAATAATTAAACGGTGACAGTAATCAGTGAAGTTGATCATTTAAATGAAAACCTTGGAGCAGAGCGGGAGAGCCTCGACGCACGCTTCATTAAGGAGAGATAATGGTTCTGGGCGCTGAATGAACGCCACGTGGCGTGTGTGTGTGTGTGTGTTTGTGCGTGTGTGTGTGTGTGTGGCGCGGGAGGACCGAGAGGATTGTATTGTAATATACATTTTCAATTACCAGCGTGCCTCCAAGAGGGCTCTGAATGTGAAGACATAGACACAGTACACACTGCAGCCCCCCCTCCATCACTAAGACATAGACACAGTACACACTGCAGCCCCCCCTCCATCACTAAGACATAGACACAGTACACACTGCAGCCCCCCCCCCCCCCCCTCCATCACTAAGACATAGACACAGTACACACTGCAGCCCCCCCCCCCCCCCTCCATCACTAAGACATAAACACAGTACACACTGACCCTCCATCACTACTTTTGAGGGAGCAAGGGAGGGAGCAAGGGAGTCAGGGAGCAAGGGAGTCAGGGAGCAAGGGAGTCAGGGAGCAAGGGAGTCAGGGAGCCAGGGAGCAAGGGAGTCAGGGAGCAAGGGAGGCAGGGAGCAAGGGAGGCAGGGAGCAAGGGAGTCAGGGAGCAAGGGAGTCAGGGAGCAAGGGAGGCAGGGAGCAAGGGAGTCAGGGAGCAAGGGAGGCAGGGAGCAAGGGAGTCAGGGAGCAAGGGAGGCAGGGAGCAAGGGAGTCAGGGAGCAAGAGAGGCAGGGAGCAAGGGAGGCAGGGAGCAAGGGAACAAGGAGTCAGGAAGCAAGGGAGTCAGGGAGAAAGGGAGGCAGGGAGCAAGGGAGTCAGGGAGCAAGGGAGGCAGGGAGCAAGGGAGGCAGGGAGCAAGGGAGGCAGGGAGCAGGGAGAAAGGAGTCAGGGAACAAGGAGTCAGGGAACAAGGAGTCAGGGAACAAGGAGTCAGGGAACCAGGGAGTCAGGGAGCAAGGGAGTCAGGGAGCAAGGGAGTCAGGGAGCAAGTGATGCAGGGAGCAAGGGAGGCAGGGAGAAAGGGAGGCAGGGAGCAGGGAGCAAGGAGTCAGGGAGCAAGGGAGTCAGGGAGCAAGGGAGTCAGGGAGCAAGGGACTCAGGGAGAAAGGAGTCAAGGAGGAAGGAGTCAGAGAGGAAGGAGTCAGGGAGCAATGAGTCAGGGAGTGGGGAGCAAGGGAGTCAGAGAGCAGGGAAGTCAGGGAGCAAGGGAGTCAGGGAGAAATAGATGAGGGCTGGGGGAAGATGGGAGTCAGGGAGAGAACAATAGATGAGGGCTGGGGGAAGCTGGGAGTCAGGAAGAGAGCAATAGATGAAGGCTGCGGGAAGATGGGAGTCAGGCACAGGAGGACTGAGGATGTGCCCTGGGAGACTAAATTGGGCCTAATAGCATGCAGTGACATGTTAATAGCATTGGTGCTTTACTGTCCCTGAAAAGGATACGGATGTCTGTCTGGACTAGAGGGAGAAGGGATGATAGGATGGATGAGAGGAGGAAGGAGAGAAGGGATGATGGGATGGATGAGAGACGGGATGAGAGGATGATGGGATGGATGAGAGGAGGAAGGAGAGAAGGGATGATGGGATGGATGAGAGACGGGATGAGAGGATGATGGGATGGATGAGAGACGGGATGAGAGGATGATGGGATGGATGAGAGGAGGAAGGATAGAAGGAATGAGAGAAGGGATGAGAGAAGGGATGATAGGATGAAAAAGAGGAGGGATGATATGATGGAGGAAGGAGAGGAGGGATAATATGATTTGAGGAAGGAGAGAAGGAATGATATGATGGATGAGAGGAGGAAGGAGAGACGGGATGATATGATGGATGAGAGGAGGAAGGAGAGAAGGGATGATATGATGGATGAGAGGAGGAAGGAGATAAGGGATGATAGGATGGATGAGCGAATGGATGATATGATGAAAGAGAGGAGGGATGATATGATGGATGAGAGGAGGAAGGAGAGAAGGGATGATGGGATGCATGAGAGGAGGAATGAGAGAAGGGATGATAGGATGGATGAGAGGAGGAAGGAGAGAAGGGATGATATGATGGATGAGAGGAGGAAGGAGAGAAGGGATGATAGGATGGATGAGAGAAGGGATGATATGATGAAAGAGAGGAGGGATGATATGATGGATGAGAGGAGGAAGGAGAGAAGGGATGATGGGATGCATGAGAGGAGGAATGAGAGAAGGGATGATAGGATGGATGAGAGGAGGAAGGAGAGAAGGGATGATATGATGGATGAGAGGAGGAAGGAGAGAAGGGATGATATGATGGATGAGAGGATGGATGATATGATGGATGAGAGGAGGAAGGAGAGAAGGGATGATATGACGGATGAGAGGAGGAAGGAGAGAAGGGATGATATGATGGATGAGAGGAGGAATGAGAGAAGGGATGATATGATGGATGAGAGGAGGAAGGAGAGAAGGGATGATAGGAGGGATGAGTTGATACCAGATAGTAGTAGTGGTAATAACATTGCCACATCTCCAGCTGAATCCCCTAAATTGATTTGTTCTAAGAAGTTCTGACATATCCTTACCTGTCTATACTGGTCCAATAACAGGTACAGTCTATACTGGTCCAATAACAGGTACAGTCTATACTGGTCCAATAACAGGTACACTCTATACTGGTCCAATAACAGGTACACTCTATACTGGTCCAATAACAGGTACACTCTATACTGGTCCAATAATAGGTACAGTCTATACTGGTCCAATAACAGGTACAGTCTATACTGGTCCAATAACAGGTACAGTCTATACTGGTCCAATAACAGGTACAGTCTATACTGGTCCAATAACAGGTACAGTCCATACTGGTCCAATAACAGGTACAGTCTATACTGGTCCAATAACAGGTACAGTCTATACTGGTCCAATAACAGGTACAGTCTATACTGGTCCAATAACAGGTACAGTCTATACTGGTCCAATAACAGGTACAGTCTATACTGGTCCAATAACAGGTACAGTCCATACTGGTCCAATAACAGGTACAGTCCATACTGGTCCAATAACAGGTACAGTCTATACTGGTCCAATAACAGGTACAGTCCATACTGGTCCAATAACAGGTACAGTCCATACTGGTCCAATAACAGGTACAGTCCATACTGGTCCAATAACAGGTACAGTCCATACTGGTCCAATAACAGGTACAGTCTATACTGGTCCAATAACAGGTACAGTCTATACTGGTCCAATAACAGGTACAGTCTATACTTGTCCAATAACAGGTACAGTATATACTGGTCCAATAACAGGTACAGTCTATACTGGTCCAATAACAGGTACAGTCTATACTGGTCCAATAACAGGTACAGTCTATACTGGTCCAATAACAGGTACAGTCTATACTGGTCCAATAACAGGTACAGTCTATACTGGTCCAATAACAGGTACAGTCTATACTGGTCCAATAACAGGTACAGTCTATACTGGTCCAATAACAGGTACAGTCTATACTGGTCCAATAACAGGTACAGTCTATACTGGTCCAATAACAGGTACAGTCCATACTGGTCCAATAACAGGTAGTCTATACTGGTCCAATAACAGGTACAGTCAATACTGGTCCAATAACAGGTAGTCTATACTGGTCCAATAACAGGTACAGTCTATACTGGTCCAATAACAGGTAGTCTATACTGGTCCACTAACAGGTAGTATATACTGGTCCAATAACAGGTACAGTCTATACTGGTCCAGGTTCATAACAGGTGATTCAGGCCTAATAATACTACTGGGAGAAACGGTCTGGACATATTCCAATAGGGAACCACCATCTAGTCCAATCACAGTAGTAGATTCATCACTTCCTTGTCCAAGATGTAGTCCAATTACAGTAGTAGATTCATCACTTCCTTGTCCAAGATGTAGTCCAATTACAGTAGTATATTCATCACTTCCTTGTCCAAGATGTAGTCCATTCACAGTAGTAGATTCATCACTTCCTTGTCCAAGATGTAGTCCAATTACAGTAGTAGATTCATCACTTCCTTGTCCAAGATGTAGTCCATTCACAGTAGTAGATTCATCACTTCCTTGTCCAAGATGTAGTCCAATTACAGTAGTAGATTCATCACTTCCTTGTCCAAGATGTAGTCCAATTACAGTAGTAGATTCATCACTTCCTGGTCAAGTACATGGCCGTCTTGAGGCAGTCATTGGGTCATACAGATCTCACTCATTATACCAGCATGTGATTTAGAGACGGGTGTAAGGACACATGTGAGAGAGACGGCGATCCATAGGAGTTTGATCATCAGTCTAGCCAGTCAGCTCACTAGAAACTACTGAGGCATGTACTCAGTCATACCGATCAGATCAACAAGACAACTCAATCATGTACCGTGTGTCTGATCCAATACAAATCCTCTCCTATTCTCTTTATCTGAAAATAAACGAATAGGCTCTTACTTATTCCAGTCCATTCCACATTCTGCAGAGTTAACATAAAAATAAATTAATCTTATATGAATTTATCCATCATCTTTATATACTCCCTTTCCTTTGATGGCATTTCAATGTGTGAACGGTGCTTCCTAAGGGGATTTAATAGGGAGCCATCTGGGACACAGTAATACATATCCACTCTGTCAAATACATCTAGAAGTAACGGATCTATTTACTCACACTTAATCAAATTGCTTCTCTCTCTCCCTTCCTCTTTCTGCATCCCTCACTCTCTCTCTCTCTCTCTCTCTCTCTCTGCATCCCTCACTCTCTCTCTCTCTCTCTCTGCATCTCTCTCTCTCTCTCTCTGCATCCCTCACTCTCTCTCTCTCTCTCTCTCCCTTGCTCTTTCTGCATCCCTCCCTCTCTCTCTCTCTCTCTCTCCCTTCCTCTTTCTGCATCCCTCACTCTCTCTCTCTTTCTCTCTCTCTCTCTCTCTCTCTCTCTCTGCATCCCTCACTCTCTCTCTCTCTCTCTCTCTCTGCATCCCTCACTCTCTCTCTCTCTCTCTCCCTTGCTCTTTCTGCATCCCTCCCTCTCTCTCTCTCTCTCTCTCTCTCTCCCTTCCTCTTTCTGCATCCCTCCCTCTCTCTCTCTCTCTCTCTCTCTCTCTCTCTCTCTGCATCCCTCACTCTCTCTCTCTCTCTCTCTCTCTGCATCCCTCACTCTCTCTCTCTCTCTCTCCCTTGCTCTTTCTGCATCCCTCCCTCTCTCTCTCTCTCTCTCTCTCTCTCCCTTCCTCTTTCTGCATCCCTCCCTCTCTCTCTCTCTCTCCCTTCCTCTTTCTGCATCCCTCACTCTTCGTTGCCCCTCCCTCCCTCCCTCCCTCCCTCCCCCCCCTCCCTCACTCCCTCCCTCTCCCTCCCTCCCTCCCTCTCTCCCTCCCTCCCTCCCTCCCTCCCTCCCTCCCTCTATCCCTTTATCCCTCTCTCCCTCCTATACACCATGATGTTTTCCATCAAGCAGACTTAAAAGCAATAAGCAGAGAGTATTTCTGCAGATTAAATGGAATGATTTATTTCTCATTACCACTGTCCCATTTCGACACAGTGTGATCAGACACCAGAGAGAGTAGAGACCGGCTCAAATCTCCCCGATTAGGAAAGCTGATTCCTCCAGCGGACCCTGAGGTGGTTTTATCAGTCAGTCCAAAGGGCTAGCAAGCAGCGCTGCTCTCATTTACACTACTTACACTCCTGATTTAGGCTGAAGAAATAACTCCGGGGCTACTTCACTGAGGATCAAAACACTAAACTGAGACAAATAACTGGTGGAAGTGTGTGTGTGTACGCGAGTGAACAGTTAAAATAGTTTTTTTATTTACTAACTTTATTTTATCAAATGTACCAATCGGGCTTCAGGAAGAAGCATAGCACAATTACAGCAGCCATGAAGGTTTGAAAATGATATCACTGAAAGCTCTTGACAAAAAACAGCACTGTGTCTCACTTTTTATTGATCTCTCTTAAGGCTTTTGATACAGTTGATCGTGTTATACTAAGGCAGAGATTGTCGAGTGTAGGTCTTTCGGAGCATGCAGTTGCATGGTTTGCTAACTATCTGTCTGATAGAACTCAGTGCACTCAATTTGATGGGCTTATGTCTGTTAAATTGTCTGTCTTTAATGGTGTGCCCCAAGGCTCTGTACTTGGTCCTCTCTTATTCACTATTTATATAAATTATTTAGACAAAAAATGTCCAAAATGCACAACTTCATTTTTATGCTGATGATACTGTTATTTAGTTTTGTGCCTTGTCTCTTACAAAAGCTTTCCAGAACTTGCAAACTGCTTTTTATACTGTTCAACATACCTTGTGTCAATTGAAGCTTATCCTCAATACTGACAAAACTAAACTAATGGTGTTTTCTAATGCAAGAAATAGATCTCTGAACCTTTCACCTATTACTACCTGTCAGGGCAAGGAGATTGAGGTTGTAACCTCATATAAATATCTTGGAATTTTAATTGATGACGGCCTCTCTTTTAAATTTCATATTTAACAACTTACAAAAAAAATTGAAGCTGAAATTGAGATGTTATTTTAGGAATAAGGCCTGTTTTTCTTTTGAAGCCAGAAGGAGGCTGGTATCAGCTACATTTATGCCTTCACTAGACTATGGGGATATTTTATATATGAATGCTTCCGCTCAGTGTTTGAGATCAATTGACACCCTTTACCATTGAGATGTATTATAAACTGCAAAACCCTTACGCAGCACTGCACTTTGTATACCAGGGTTGGCTGTCCTTCTCTAGTCACTCGTAGGCTCAGTCACTGGTATACTTTTATTTACAAAGCCATTTTGGGTTTACTACCTTTTTATTTGGGCATTTTTATTGTTCAGAAATGTGGTGGGTCGTCTCTTCGTTCGCTGGACTTTATCCTGCTAACTGTTCCAAATGTCCGAACTGAATTTGGTAAAAGGGCTTTTATGTACTCTGCGCCATCGTCTTGGAACGCCTTACAAAATACTTTTAAACTGGAAGAACTTGTTCCGATTGGTATTTTTAAATCACTGATGAATGATCTTGAGACTGATTCCCTGACCTGTCAATGTTTTTAATTTGCTGTTTTTGATTTTTGTTATACTCCTGTGAATTCTATGGTTTATACTAGATTATTTGTAGTTTTTCATGTTGTTTGTCTGTAATTTTTGTAATGACTTGGTGCTGCCTATCTTGGCCAGGACGCTCTTGAAAAATAGATTTTAAATCTCAATGAGCCCTTCCTGGTTAAATAAAATAAATAAAAATATCCTGCACTACTGTAGACCAGAGTCCTATATGCTGCACTACTATAGACCAGAGTCCTATATCCTGCACTACTGTAGACCAGAGTCCTATATGCTGCACTACTATAGACCAGAGTCCTATATGCTGCACTACTATAGACCAGAGTCCTATATGCTGCACTACTATAGACCAGAGTCCTATATGCTGCACTACTGTAGACCAGAGTCCTATATGCTGCACTACTGTAGACCAGAGTCCTATATGCTGCACTACTGTAGACCAGAGTCCCATATGCTACACTACTGTAGACCAGAGTCCCATATGCTGCACTACTATAGACCAGAGTCCCATATGCTGCACTACTATAGACCAGAGTCCTATATGCTGCACTACTGTAGACCAGAGTCCTATATGCTGCACTACTATAGACCAGAGTCCTATATGCTGCACTAATATAGACCAGAGTCCCCATATGCTGCACTACTATAGACCAGAGTCCTATATGCTGCACTAATATAGACCAGAGTCCCTATATGCTGCACTACTATAGACCAGAGTCCTATATGCTGCACTACTATAGACCAGAGTCCTATATGCTGCACTACTGTAGACCAGAGTCCTATATGCTGCACTACTATAGACCAGAGTCCTATATGCTGCACTACTATAGACCAGAGTCCCCATATGCTGCACTACTATAGACCAGAGTCCTATATGCTGCACTACTATAGACCAGAGTCCTATATGCTGCACTACTATAGACCAGAGCCCTATATGCTGCACTACTATAGACCAGAGTCCTATATGCTGCACTACTATAGACCAGAGTCCTATATGCTGCACTACTATAGACCAGAGTCCTATATGCTGCACTAATATAGACCAGAGTCCTATATGCTGCACTACTGTAGACCAGAGTCCTATATGCTGCACTACTGTATACCAGAGTCCAATATGCTGCACTACTGTAGACCAGAGTCCTATATGCTGCACTACTGTATACCAGAGTCCTATATGCTGCACTACTATAGACCAGAGTCCTATATGCTGCACTACTATAGACCAGAGTCCTATATGCTGCACTACTATAGACCAGAGTCCTATATGCTGCACTACTATAGACCAGAGTCCTATATGCTGCACTACTATAGACCAGAGTCCTATATGCTGCACTACTATAGACCAGAGTCCTATATGCTGCACTACTGTAGACCAGAGTCCTATATGCTGCACTACTATAGACCAGAGTCCTATATGCTGCACTACTATAGACCAGAGTCCTATATGCTGCACTACTATAGACCAGAGTCCCCATATGCTGTACTACTATAGACCATAGTCCTATATGCTGCACTAATATAGACCAGAGTCCTATATGCTGCACTACTATAGACCAGAGTCCTATATGCTGCACTACTGTAGACCAGAGTCCTATATGCTGCACTACTATAGACCAGAGTCCTATATGCTGCACTAATATAGACCAGAGTCCTATATGCTGCACTACTATAGACCAGAGTCCCATATGCTGCACTACTATAGACCAGAGTCCCCATATGCTGCACTACTATAGACCAGAGTCCTATATGCTGCACTACTATAGACCAGAGTCCTATATCCTGCACTACTATAGACCAGAGTCCTATATGCTGCACTACTATAGACCAGAGTCCTATATGCTGCACTACTATAGACCAGAGTCCTATATCCTGCACTACTATAGACCAGAGTCCTATATGCTGCACTACTATAGACCAGAGTCCCTATATGCTGCACTACTGTAGACCAGAGTCCTATATGCTGCACTACTATAGACCAGAGTCCCCATATGCTGCACTACTATAGACCAGAGTCCTATATGCTGCACTACTGTAGACCAGAGTCCTATATGCTGCACTACTGTAGACCAGAGTCCTATATGCTGCACTACTATAGACCAGAGTCCCCATATGCTGCACTACTATAGACCAGAGTCCTATATGCTGCACTACTATAGACCAGAGTCCTATATGCTGCACTAATATAGACCAGAGTCCTATATGCTGCACTACTGTAGACTAGAGTCCTATATGCTGCACTACTGTAGACCAGAGTCCTATATGCTGCACTACTATAGACCAGAGACCCCATATGCTGCACTACTATAGACCAGAGTCCTATATGCTGCACTACTATAGACCAGAGTCCTATATGCTGCACTACTGTATACCAGAGTCCTATATGCTGCACTACTATAGACCAGAGTCCTATATGCTGCACTACTGTATACCAGAGTCCTATATGCTGCACTACTATAGACCAGAGTCCTATATGCTGCACTAATATAGACCAGAGTCCCCATATGCTGCACTACTATAGACCAGAGTCCTATATGCTGCACTAATATAGACCAGAGTCCTATATGCTGCACTACTATAGACCAGAGTCCCCATATGCTGCACTACTATAGACCAGAGTCCTATATGCTGCACTAATATAGACCAGAGTCCTATATGCTGCACTACTGTAGACCAGAGTCCTATATGCTGCACTACTATAGACCAGAGTCCTATATGCTGCACTACTATAGACCAGAGTCCTATATGCTGCACTACTGTATACCAGAGTCCTATATGCTGCACTACTGTATACCAGAGTCCTATATGCTGCACTACTATAGACCAGAGTCCTATATGCTGCACTACTATAGACCAGAGTCCTATATGCTGCACTACTGTAGACCAGAGTCCTATATGCTGCACTACTGTAGACCAGAGTCCTATGGGTAGAGAACTATGGGTAGAGAACTATGGGTAGAGAACTATGGGTAGAGAACTATGGGTAGATAACTATGGGTAGAGAACTATGGGTAGAGAACTATGGGTAGAGAACTATGGGTGTAGAACTATGGGTAGAGAACTATGGGTATAGAACTAAAGGAGTGGACTAAATAGTTAGTATAGGTCCATTTGGGACACACACTATCAAATAGTTTTTTCTCTCTCTATAGCCTTTAAAAACAGAATATAAAACTCTAGTGCTCTAGTGAGTGTTGCCCCTTCATTAATATGTAAATCATCATGGGACTGTTTGCATCTGGAACCCTTAAGACAATAACACATGGAGTTGAGCACGTTCCAACTTCATCTCCCCCCCCCCCCCCCCCCCCAACACACCAGCTGTAAGACGTAGGCTCCATGTAGCACATGAATGTGAGTGACTTAAAGCACGCAGCACAGAGAGATCAGAGCCACTGGTGACTCACTCAACTGAATGTTCACTGTTGCACAACTGACAACTGTGTCTCCGACACTCACACCTGCGTGCAGTCCAACTCCAAAGCACAGAAACCAAACCGGTGTTTACCTGGGAGGGGAATAAAGGCGTGAGAGAGAGAAAGAGAGACGACTAAGATTGTGAAACAATCATTGTCTCTCTCTCTCCCGCTCTTTTCCCCCCTCCAAGGTAAACTCTGGCGCGGTTTCTGTGGCTGTACTGCAGCACGTGTGTCGGTGACACAGTTGTAAACAAGCGGCTGTGTTGATGTGGAGGCGCCAGTTGACCTAGTCACTCTGACGCTGGTGGAACAACATCATCTGGTTTTCTTTCTCTCTCTCCCTCTGTTTCTGTCTCTCTGGTTCTGTCCCTCTCTCCCTCTGTTTCTGTCCCCCTCTCCCTCTGTTTCTGTCCCCCTCTCCCTCTGTTTCTGTCCCTCTCTCCCTCTGTTTCTGTCTCTCTGTTTCTGTCCCTCTCTCCCTGTCCCCCTCTCCCTCTGTTTCTGTCCCCCTCTCCCTCTGTTTCTGTCCCCCTCTCCCTCTGTTTCTGTCCCCCTCTCCCTCTGTTTCTGTCCCCCTCTCCCTCTGTTTCTGTCCCTCTCTCCCTCTGTTTCTGTCTCTCTGGTTCTGTCCCTCTCTCCCTCTGTTTCTGTCCCCCTCTCCCTCTGTTTCTGTCCCCCTCTCCCTCTGTTTCTGTCCCTCTCTCCCTCTGTTTCTGTCCCTCTCTCCCTCTGTTTCTTGTCACCAAAGCCCCATATACTACCCACCACTGCGACCTGTACGCTCTCATTGGCTGGCCCTCGCTTCATACTCGTCGCCAAACCCACTGGCTTCATGCCATCTACAAGACCCTGCTAGGTAATGTCCCCCCTTATCTCAGCTCACTGGTCACCATAGCAGCACCCACCTGTAGCACGCGCTCCAGCAGGTATATTTCACTGGTCACCCCCAAAGCCAATTCTTCCTTTGGCCGCCTCTCCTTCCAGTTCTCTGCTGCCAATGACTGGAACGAACTACAAAAATCTCTGAAACTGGAAACACTTATCTCCCTCACTAGCTTTAAGCACCAGCTGTCAGAGCAGCTCACAGATCACTGCACCTGTACATAGCCCATCTGTAAATAGCCCAAACAACTACCTCTCCCCCTACTGTATTTATTTATCTTGCTCCTTTGCACCCCAGTATTTCTACTTCGCACATTCATCTTCTGCACATCCTACCATTCCAGTGTTTAATTGCTATATTGTAATTATTTTGCCACCATGGCCTATTTATTGCCTTGCCTCCCTTATCCTACCTCATTTGCACACACTGTATATAGACTGTTTCTACCGTATTATTGACTGTATGTTTGTTTATTCCATGTGTAA
>NW_024058745.1:30000-48044 GCF_016432855.1 Salvelinus namaycush
TAATGGATGTGGTGATGAGGGGGTGGGAGGTGATGAGGTACTGGATGTGGAGATGAGGTGGTGGGAGGTGATGAGGTACTGGATGTGGAGATGAGGTACTGGATGTGGTGATGAGGTACTGGATGTGGTGATGAGGTACTGGATGTGGTGATGAGATGGTGGGAGGTGATGAGGTACTGGATGTGGTGATGATATGGTGGGAGGTGATGAGGTACTGGATGTGGAGATGAGATGGTGGGAGGTGATGAGGTACTGGATGTGGAGATGAGATGGTGGGAGGTGATGAGGTACTGGATGTGGAGATGAGGTGGTGGTGGTGATGAGGTACTGGATGTGGAGATGAGATGGTGGGAGGTGATGATGTACTGGATGTGGAGATGAGATGGTGGGAGGTGATGAGGTACTGGATGTGGTGATGAGATGGTGGGAGGTGATGAGGTACTGGATGTGGTGATGAGGTACTGGATGTGGTGATGAGGTACTGGATGTGGTGATGAGATGGTGGGAGGTGATGAGGTACTGGATGTGGTGATGAGATGGTGGGAGGTGATGAGGTACTGGATGTGGAAATGAGGTACTGGATGTGGAGATGAGATGGTGGGAGGTGATGAGGTACTGGATGTGGAGATGAGGTACTGGATGTGGTGATGAGGTACTGGATGTGGTGATGAGGTACTGGATGTGGTGATGAGGTACTGGATGTGGTGATGAGATGGTGGGAGGTGATGAGGTACTGGATGTGGAGATGAGATGGTGGGAGGTGATGAGGTACTGGATGTGGAGATGAGGTACTGGATGTGGAGATGAGATGGTGGGAGGTGATGAGGTACTGGATGTGGAGATGAGATGGTGGGAGGTGATGAGGTACTGGATGTGGAGATGAGGTGGTGGTGGTGATGAGGTACTGGATGTGGAGATGAGGTACTGGATGTGGTGATGAGGTACTGGATGTGGTGATGAGGTACTGGATGTGGTGATGAGGTGGTGGTGGTGATGAGATACTGGATGTGGTGATGAGATGGTGGGAGGTGATGAGGTACTGGATGTGGAGATGAGATGGTGGGAGGTGATGAGGTACTGGATGTGGAGATGAGGTGGTGGTGGTGATGAGGTACTGGATGTGGAGATGAGGTGGTGGTGGTGGTGATGAGATACTGGATGTGGTGATGAGATGGTGGGAGGTGATGAGGTACTGGATGTGGAGATGAGATGGTGGGAGGTGATGAGGTACTGGATGTGGTGATGGGGTGGTGGGAGGTGATGAGGTACTGGATGTGGAGATGAGATGGTGGGAGGTGATGAGGTACTGGATGTGGAGATGAGATGGTGGGAGGTGATGAGGTACTGGATGTGGAGATGAGGTGGTGGGAGGTGATGAGGTACTGGATGTGGAGATGAGATGGTGGGAGGTGATGAGGTACTGGATGTGGTGATGAGATGGTGGTGGTGATGAGGTACTGGATGTGGTGATGAGATGGTGGGAGGTGATGAGGTACTGGATGTGGTGATGAGATGGTGGGAGGTGATGAGGTACTGGATGTGGAGATGAGGTGGTGGGAGGTGATGAGGTACTGGATGTGGAGATGAGATGGTGGGAGGTGATGAGGTACTGGATGTGGTGATGAGGTGGTGGTGGTGATGAGGTACTGGATGTGGTGATGAGATGGTGGGAGGTGATGAGGTACTGGATGTGGTGATGAGATGGTGGGAGGTGATGAGGTACTGGATGTGGTGATGAGATGGTGGGAGGTGATGAGGTACTGGATGTGGTGATGAGATGGTGGGAGGTGATGAGGTACTGGATGTGGAGATGAGATGGTGGGAGGTGATGAGATGGTGGGAGGTGATGAGGTACTGGATGTGGTGATGAGATGGTGGGAGGTGATGAGATGGTGGGAGGTGATGAGATGGTGGGAGGTGATGAGGTACTGGATGTGGTGATGAGATGGTGGTGGTGATGATGTACTGGATGTGGAGATGAGATGGTGGGAGGTGATGAGATGGTGGGAGGTGATGAGGTACTGGATGTGGTGATGAGGTGGTGGTGGTGATGAGGTACTGGATGTGGTGATGAGATGGTGGGAGGTGATGAGGTACTGGATGTGGTGATGAGGTGGTTGGAGGTGATGAGGTACTGGATGTGGTGATGAGGTGGTGGTGGTGATGAGGTACTGGATGTGGTGATGAGATGGTGGGAGGTGATGAGATGGTGGGAGGTGATGAGGTACTGGATGTGGTGATGAGGTGGTGGGAGGTGATGAGGTACTGGATGTGGTGATGAGATGGTGGGAGGTGATGAGGTACTGGATGTGGAGATGAGATGGTGGGAGGTGATGAGGTACTGGATGTGGTGATGATATGGTGGGAGGTGATGAGGTACTGGATGTGGTGATGAGATGGTGGTGGTGATGAGGTACTGGATGTGGTGATGAGGTACTGGATGTGGTGATGAGGTGGTGGGAGGTGATGAGGTACTGGATGTGGTGATGAGATGGTGGGAGGTGATGAGGTACTGGATGTGGTGATGAGGTACTGGATGTGGTGATGAGATGGTGGGAGGTGATGAGGTACTGGATGTGGTGATGAGATGGTGGGAGGTGATGAGGTACTGGATGTGGAGATGAGATGGTGGGATGTGATGAGATGGTGGGAGGTGATGAGGTACTGGATGGTTATGCTGGTTATCGTAATCTTGACTAGAGACTAATAAACTGCCACACACACAACCAGTCTTACCACAGGAAGCCCTGCTCCTGCCTCTCCACCAGGTTAAACATCCATAACAGAGTCTGGTTATCGTAACTTTGCCTAGAGACTAATAAACTGCCACACACACAACCAGTCTTACCACAGGAAGCCCTGCTCCTGCCTCTCCGCCAGGTTAAACATCCATAACAGAGTCTGGTTATCGTAACCTTGACTAGAGACTAATAAACTGCCACACACACAACCAGTCTTACCACAGGAAGCCCTGCTCCTGCCTCTCCACCAGGTTAAACATCCATAACAGAGACAATCAAGGAGGCTTCTTTCAGAGATACACGGACTGCTTTCAGAGATACAGTCATTTACACAACAAGATAAACCTATTGCATTGCGCTAGCGAAGGTTAACAGCAAATCACCAAGGTCTCAATTCAAGTGCTTCTGCATGACACTCCAGTCAGAACAGTCTGTCACGACCAGAAACATTCAACATTAGCATGTGCTATTTAACATGCCCAGAAACATGCCATAATACTTTTTTCAGGCTTTCAGGGAAAACAGGCATCCACAACGTAAAGACAACTTGAGCAAATTCTAAAGATGACGTCCTTGTAAAGTTTTTAGTTATTATTAAAAATGTGTCCAGTTATCTGCCCTCCTGTCAACAGAAAGCACCAAACTCAGTCTTTAAGAGGGACCGCCTGCACAAACTCATATCCACACACACACACACACACAGACACACACACACACACACACACACACACACACACTTGACTGATTGCAATTACTGTCATTGATCCCTCTGACCCCCCCCTGGGATGGATGTGTGTGTGTGCGTGTATTTATGTGTGTGTGTGTGTGTGTGTGTGTGTGTGTGTGTGTGTGTGTGTGTGTGTGTGTGTGTGTGTGTGTACAGCCCTGTGATTCCACCAGGGGTTTGACAGGATCATAACACTAAACAGACATTTTAATGAAATGTTAGTTTGACACTATTCATTCATCTGGATCTTCTAAATGTGCTGTGTGTGTGTGTGTGTGTGTGTATGTGTGTGTATATATATGTGTGTGTGTGTGTGTTGTGTGTTGTGTGCGTGTGTGTGTATATATGTGTGTGTGTGTATATATGTGTGTGTGTGTGTGTGTGTGTGTGTGTGTATATATATGTGTGTGTGTGTGTGTATATATGTGTGTGTGTGTATATATGTGTGTGTGTGTGTGTGTGTGTATATATGTGTGTGTGTGTGTGTGTGTGTGTGTGTGTGTGTGTGTGTGTGTGTGTGTGTGTGTGTGTGTGTATATATATGTGTGGGTGTGTGTGTGTGTGTGTGTGTGTGTGTGTGTGTGTGTGTGTGTGTGTGTGTGTGTGTGTGTGTGTGTGTGTGTGTGTGTGTGTGTGTGTGTCCTCAGTCTTGCATGAGCACCACCGCCTACGATTATAAACAGCAGGAATTATAGAACAGGAAGGAATCCCACATTTAGTTTGACTCAAATACTGTCCATTTCTACAGGGAGGGTCTGAGGGCAGACAGGCGTTAGTTAGTTAGTTAGTTAGTTACCTCCGTAGCCCTCATCCAGAAGTCACGTTCAATTGAAGTGCTCGTTAAGCTGGACTCAAGTGACACCCCCCCCCCACACAGATTACTACTGTTCCCCATTTTCATTCATACTGTGAAAATTATCACAAACTTATCACTCAAATGCCTATTGAACTCATTCACATCAAATATTTACTAAAAGATAATTTGCTATCTCAGTATAGTAGAGATGTAAGTTACTACAGCTTTTCAAGCGTTTGTGGTGCATGGCATAGTCGTTAAAACCATACATACAACGCAATTCCATTCTGAATGAACGGCCCAAATGATCATTCACACAACCACGCTCAACTCTGCACTGCAACACAGGGCTGATTAGCAATTTAACAACGAGCAGAAAGATAAAATAAGAAGTAGTTGCTTTCAGGCTAAATATTTAGCTCGGGTATTCAGTTCATATCTGAGGTGAGAGTTAAATGACATATTTGTCCCGAATCCAAAAGCTTTCCGTCTCAGTGACAGCAGTCGTCTGGCTCTGGGCCATTCATACGCTCAGGAAGAGGACACTGAGCTGCAGGATTCCTCAGCCTGCTGTAAACTGTTGCTACAGGAAGATGGATTAACTAGGAGAGGCCCTGCTAACTTCATCACACTGGCACAAGAGAGGTAGATGAGAGGAAAGAGAGAGGAGAGGAAAGAGAGAGGAGAGGACAGGAGAGGACAGGATAGGAGAGGTGGGGAGAGGACAGGATAGGAGAGGTGGGGAGAGGACATGATAGGAGAGGAGGAGTGTGAAAGAGGGACAGGAGAGGAGAGGAAAAATGAAAACCACTGGCTCATAATTCCCCTCGCCTGGTTTCCATTACAGTGTCTCACACCCTGTGTCCAGGGACTGCCCTGGCTCTCTCACACACACACACACACACACACACACACACACACACACACACACACACACACACACACACACACACACACACACACACACACACACACACACACACACACACACACACACACACACACACACACACACACAGAGGGGAAATCGACTCCTCTTCTCTTCACATGGAGCACACACCTGCACACTGACACATGACATACACACTTCCTGAGTCACTCACAACACAGACAGACAGGTAGGGTGTCGCTGTCCACACCACACACCCGGCAGTAAAGACCTGTAATCAAGACAAGTCACATAACACATGATGTAGGGGTCTTCCCAATGCCAGTTATTTAACTCAGAAGACTGTGGCTAACTCTGTGATCTCAAACCTTACTACTAGACCGGCCCCAGCTGGCTAGGTTAAGTCCCAGTTACTACTCCAAACCCTAACAGGTGGACTAGACCAGTCCCAGCTGGCTAGGTTAAGTCCCAGTTACTACTCCAAACAGGTGGACCAGACCAGTCCCAGCTGGCTAGGTTAAGTCCCAGTTACTACTCCAAACCCTAACAGGTGGACCAGACCAGTCCCAGCTGGCTAGGTTAAGTCCCAGTTACTACTCCAAACCCTAACAGGTGGACCAGACCAGTCCCAGCTGGCTAGGTTAAGTCCCAGTTACTACTCCAAACCCTAACAGGTGGACCAGACCAGTCCCAGCTGGCTAGGTTAAGTCCCAGTTACTACTCCAAACCCTAACAGGTGGACCAGACCAGTCCCAGCTGGCTAGGTTAAGTCCCAGTTACTACTCCAAACAGGTGGACCAGACCAGTCCCAGCTGGCTAGGTTAAGTCCCAGTTACTACTCCTAACAGGTGGACCAGACCAGTCCCAGCTGGCTAGGTTAAGTCCCAGTTACTACTCCTAACAGGTGGACCAGACCAGTCCCAGCTGGCTAGGTTAAGTCCCAGTTACTACTCCAAACAGGTGGACCAGACCAGTCCCAGCTGGCTAGGTTAAGTCCCAGTTACTACTCCAAACCCTAACAGGTGGTCCAGACCAGTCCCAGCTGGCTAGGTTAAGTCCCAGTTACTACTCCAAACAGGTGGACCAGACCAGTCCCAGCTGGCTAGGTTAAGTCCCAGTTACTACTCCAAACAGGTGGACCAGACCAGTCCCAGCTGGCTAGGTTAAGTCCCAGTTACTACTCCAAACAGGTGGACCAGACCAGTCCCAGCTGGCTAGGTTAAGTCCCAGTTACTACTCCAAACCCTAACAGGTGGTCCAGACCAGTCCCAGCTGGCTAGGTTAAGTCCCAGTTACTACTCCAAACCCTAACAGGTGGACCAGACCAGTCCCAGCTGGCTAGGTTAAGTCCCAGTTACTACTCCAAACCCTAACAGGTGGACCAGACCAGTCCCAGCTGGCTAGGTTAAGTCCCAGTTACTACTCCAAACCCTAACAGGTGGACCAGACCAGTCCCAGCTGGCTAGGTTAAGTCCCAGTTACTACTCCTAACAGGTGGACCAGACCAGTCCCAGCTGGCTAGGTTAAGTCCCAGTTACTACTCCTAACAGGTGGACCAGACCAGTCCCAGCTGGCTAGGTTAAGTCCCAGTTACTACTCCTAACAGGTGGACCAGACCAGTCCCAGCTGGCTAGGTTAAGTCCCAGTTACTACTCCTAACAGGTGGACCAGACCAGTCCCAGCTGGCTAGGTTAAGTCCCAGTTACTACTCCAAACAGGTGGACCAGACCAGTCCCAGCTGGCTAGGTTAAGTCCCAGTTACTACTCCTAACAGGTGGACCAGACCAGTCCCAGCTGGCTAGGTTAAGTCCCAGTTACTACTCCAAACAGGTGGTCCAGACCAGTCCCAGCTGGCTAGGTTAAGTCCCAGTTACTACTCCAAACCCAAACAGGTGGACCAGACCAGTCCCATCTGGCTAGGTTAAGTCCCAGTTACTACTCCAAACAGGTGGTCCAGACCAGTCCCAGCTGGCTAGGTTAAGTCCAAGTTACTACTCCAAACCCAAACAGGTGGTCCAGACCAGTCCCAGCTGGCTAGGTTAAGTCCAAGTTACTACTCCAAACAGGTGGTCCAGACCGGCCCCAGCTGGCTAGGTTAAGTCCCAGTTACTACTCCAAACCCAAACAGGTGGTCCAGACCAGTCCCAGCTGGCTAGGTTAAGTCCCAGTTACTACTCCAAACCCTAACAGGTGGACCAGACCGGCCCCATCTGGCTAGGTTAAGTCCCAGTTACTACTCCAAACAGGTGGTCCAGACCAGTCCCAGCTGGCTAGGTTAAGTCCAAGTTACTACTCCAAACCCAAACAGGTGGACCAGACCAGTCCCAGCTGGCTAGGTTAAGTCCAAGTTACTACTCCAAACAGGTGGTCCAGACCAGTCCCAGCTGGCTAGGTTAAGTCCAAGTTACTACTCCAAACCCAAACAGGTGGACCAGACCAGTCCCAGCTGGCTAGGTTAAGTCCAAGTTAATACTCCAAACAGGTGGTCCAGACCAGTCCCAGCTGGCTAGGTTAAGTCCAAGTTACTACTCCAAACCCAAACAGGTGGACCAGACCAGTCCCAACTGGCTAGATTAAGTCCAAGTTACTACTCCAAACAGGTGGACCAGACCAGTCCCAGCTGGCTAGATTAAGTCCCAGAGGCCTGTGAAGTCTGAGGTTCCAACATCAGCGAGCCACACTCTGACCTGCTACCTCTCACCTGAGATCTCTGACCTGCTACCTCCCACCTGAGATCTCTGACCTGCTAGCCAAACATCAGCTACCACCGTGCTACCTCTCACCTGAGATCTCTGACCTGCTACCTCTCACCTGAGATCTCTGACCTGCTAGCCAAACATCAGCTACCACCCTGCTACCTCTCACCTGAGATCTCTGACCTGCTAGCCAAACATCAGCTACCACCCTGCTACCTCTCACCTCAGATCTCTGACCTGCTACCTCTCACCTGAGATCTCTGACCTGCTACCTCTCACCTGAGATCTCTGACCTGCTACCGCTCACCTCAGATCTCTGACCTGCTACCTCTCACCTGAGATCTCTGACCTGCTAGCCAAACATCAACTACCACCCTGCTACCTCTCACCTGAGATCTCTGACCTGCTACCTCTCACCTGAGATCTCTGACCTGCTAGCCAAACATCAACTACCACCCTGCTACCTCTCACCTGAGATCTCTGACGTGCTACCTCTCACCTGAGATCTCTGACCTGCTACCTCTCACCTGAGATCTCTGACCTATTAGCCAAACATCAGCTACCACCCTGCTACCTCTCACCTGAGATCTCTGACCTGCTACCTCTCACCTGAGATCTCTGACCTGCTACCTCTCACCTGAGATCTCTGACCTATTAGCCAAACATCAGCTACCACCCTGCTACCTCTCACCTGAGATCTCTGACCTGCTAACCAAACACCAGCTACCACCCTGCTACCTCTCACCTGAGATCTCTGACCTGCTACCTCTCACCTGAGATCTCTGACCTGCTACCTCTCACCTGAGATCTCTGACCTGCTACCTCTCACCTGAGATCTCTGACCTGCTACCTCTCACCTGAGATCTCTGACCTGCTAGCCAAACATAAGCTAATGTTTTACCAACCTGTTACCTCACCACTGTGCATTCTCACCTCCGCTACAGCAAACAGAAACAGACTTCTCATTAAATAACGCAGGTGAAACACAACCTCTCCAACAACCTCTACAATCCTCACATTCTCAGTCCTCTCCTCTTATGAAACCTTCTGCCTTTCTCACTTTCATTTAGGATGTGATTATTAAAGGGCAAGAACATCCTGTATACAGACAACTACATAAAGAGGGAAGACGTGCTTCTGGAGGACAACTATTTCATTGTATTTCTAACGACTGATTAGCCACAGTGAATCATTCATTTTATGAAACAACATTCTCTCTGTGAAGTAGAAGGTCAGAGTCAGAGGCGGCTGGTGCCGTTTAACATGAGGGAGGAAGATTCCTTTTTTTTTTTTTTTTTTAGAGAATTGCTTTTATGTCTATTACATCATATTGGATGACTGTCATATTCCATTCACCCAGCTCAATGTAACAGTGATAGGTTTAGGTTACTGTCATTCATATTCCATTCACCCAGCTCAATGTAACAGTGATAGGTTTAGGTTACTGTCATTCATATTCCATTCACCCAGTTCAATGTAACAGTGATAGGTTTAGGTTACTGTCATTCATATTCCATTCACCCAGTTCAATGTAACAGTTATAGGTTTAGGTTACTGTCATTCATATTCCATTCACCCAGTTCAATGTAACAGTGATAGGTTTAGGTTACTGTCATTCATATTCCATTCACCCAGTTCAATGTAACAGTGACAGGTTTAGGTTACTGTCATTCATATTCCATTCACCCAGTTCAATGTAACAGTGATAGGTTTAGGTTACTGTCATTCATATTCCATTCACCCAGTTCAATGTAACAGTTATAGGTTTAGGTTACTGTCATCCATATTCCATTCACCCAGTTCAATGTAACAGTGATAGGTTTAGGTTACTGTCATTCATATTCCATTCACCCAGTTCAATGTAACAGTTATAGGTTTAGGTTACTGTCATTCATATTCCATTCACCCAGTTCAATGTAACAGTGATAGGTTTAGGTTACTGTCATTCATATTCCATTCACCCAGTTCAATGTAACAGTGATAGGTTTAGGTTACTGTCATTCATATTCACCCAGTTCAATGTAACAGTGATAGGTTTAGGTTACTGTCATTCATATTCACCCAGTTCAATGTAACAGTGAAAGGTTTAGGTTACTGTCATTCATATTCACCCAGTTCAATGTAACAGTGATAGGTTTAGGTTACTGTCATTCATATTCCATTCACCCAGTTCAATGTAACAGTGATAGGTTTAGGTTACTGTCATTCATATTCCATTCACCCAGTTCAATGTAACAGTGATAGGTTTAGGTTACTGTCATTCATATTCACCCAGTTCAATGTAACAGTGATAGGTTTAGGTTACTGTCATTAATATTCCATTCACCCAGTTCAATGTAACAGTGATAGGTTTAGGTTACTGTCATTCATATTCCATTCACCCAGTTCAATGTAACAGTGATAGGTTTAGGTTACTGTCATTCATATTCCATTCACCCAGTTCAATGTAACAGTGATAGGTTTAGGTTACTGTCATTCATATTCACCCAGTTCAATGTAACAGTGATAGGTTTAGGTTACTGTCATTCATATTCCATTCACCCAGTTCAATGTAACAGTGATAGGTTTAGGTTACTGTCATTCATATTCACCCAGTTCAATGTAACAGTGATAGGTTTAGGTTACTGTCATTCATATTCACCCAGTTCAATGTAACAGTGATAGGTTTAGGTTACTGTCATTCATATTCCATTCACCCAGTTCAATGTAACAGTGATAGGTTTAGGTTACTGTCATTCATATTCACCCAGTTCAATGTAACAGTGAAAGGTTTAGGTTACTGTCATTCATATTCACCCAGTTCAATGTAACAGTGATAGGTTTAGGTTACTGTCATTCATATTCCATTCACCCAGTTCAATGTAACAGTGATAGGTTTAGGTTACTGTCATTCATATTCACCCAGTTCAATGTAACAGTGATAGGTTTAGGTTACTGTCATTCATATTCCATTCACCCAGTTCAATGTAACAGTGATAGGTTTAGGTTACTGTCATTCATATTCCATTCACCCAGTTCAATGTAACAGTGATAGGTTTAGGTTACTGTCATTCATATTCCATTCACCCAGTGCAATGTAACAGTGATAGGTTTAGGTTACTACATGATATTCTAATTGTTCCTATACCCATCATGATGTTGATACAACATAGACTATGAATTAAAGATTACAATGTAGGTGCACACAGGTCGATAGAAAATGTTTGGACGGACAGTGACACGTTCAACACTGCCTTGAACACTCTTGCCTGCATCTAGCTGATCTAGGGTGTAGTCATTAGTCCAACAGTTGTAAACGAGAGTTTCTATTGGACAAGTTCAGGTATGTTTATCCCCGTTTTGTTTACGTTTGCTTCTGTTTAAGAAACATTTTACAATAGAATCGGTGGAATGAATAACACCCCCTGATCACATGCAAACACAGCTGCCTTTCATAGCAGCCACGTGCTGCTCGTTGTATAATTCCTTCTCGCATCTACGCGCTCTCCTCCTGTCACCTTTTCCCTTCGCTTGTCGACTTCAGTGCACAACACATCATCTGTCTGTGACCAGGTGAATAAAACAGTTCCAAGCCAAACCTTCATATCATAACTGCTAACCGCTACACACAGTGTACATCGTTGTCACCATATTAGCTATCATCGTGGTCAACACAGCTAGCTACTAGAACTAGCGCGTTAGTAAACCTGCTACAATCATGCAGTACAGTGTACAGTCAGTAGCAAGCAGTTTAGAAACAAATTCATAAAACCAAATGTTGACCTTGACCTGGAAGAGTTCCAGTGTGGGATAGCCATAGCCAGTGGGCTAACATAGCATCCCTCTCTGTTTGAGCTGGGTGTTTGAGTAGGCTAAACTAGCTAGCTGCATTCGCTAGCTAAGTAATAGAAAGTGAGAAAGAAAATACGAAAAATATCTCTTTCTCGCTTCTCCTTAATTGTTGAAGAGAATCAAGAATGAAGACACAATTTTTAGGGCCTTCCTCTGACACCGCCTGGTATAGAGGTCTTGGATGGCAGGAAGCTTGGCCCCAGTGATGTACTGGGCCGTACGCACTACCCTCGTAGTGCCTTGCGGTCGGAGGCCGAGCAGTTGCCATACCAGGCAGTGATGCAACCAGTCAGGATACTGTCTCACCACTGCAGTGCTAGGCAGTGCTAGCTAGCTGTAGCTTATGCTTTCAGTAGTAGATTAATTATCCGATCCTTTGATTGGGTGGACAACATGTCAGTTCATGCTGCAAGAGCTCTGATAGGTTGGAGGACATCCTCCGGAAGTTGTCATGATTACTGTGTAAGTCTATGGAAGGGGGTGAGAACCATGAGCCTCCTAGGTTTTGTATTGAAGTCAATGTACACAGAGGAGGACGGAAGCTAGCTTTCCTCCGGCTACACCATGGTGCTACCCTACAGAGTGCTGTTGAGGCTACTGCAGACCTCCATTCCAAAACTGTGTTTTTTAATCAATTATTTGGTGACGTGTGAATATATTTAATATATTTTTATGAAATTCCCTGACGAGGAGGGTCCTCCCCTTCCTCCTCTGGGGAGCCTCCACTGGTCATCCAGTATACAGTTGTCTCAATACAAATATTGATTTGCTAGACATACTTGTGGCACTGAGTTGATGGTTCACCACTGATCATCTACAGTGAATCCTCTTTCTCTGTGTGAAATATGAGATCAGCATGTAGCCAGTGAATCAGCCATGAATACAACATGTCATGCAAGTGATGTGGACAAAAGATGAGGAGAGCCAAAAGGAGGCTCAGACAGGCCATGACAGG
The DNA here is from genome assembly GCF_016432855.1 of Salvelinus namaycush. Classification (NCBI taxonomy): domain Eukaryota; kingdom Metazoa; phylum Chordata; class Actinopteri; order Salmoniformes; family Salmonidae; genus Salvelinus; species Salvelinus namaycush. The sequence continues at coordinate 42,636 of NW_024058745.1, forward strand.
AGTGTTCTAACCTCAGTGTGAATGCACGCCAAGGGCAGTGAGGTCAAGCTGCCCTTCCTGGCTGATAAAGCAGAGCCAGGCAGAACAGCAGATAGAGAGAGTCATGTGGCCTGAGTTCTCTCTCTCCCACTCTCTCCATCATCCTCCCACTCTCTCCCATCTCTCTCTCCATCATCCTCCCACTCTCTCCCATCTCTCTCTCCATCATCCTCCAATCTCTCTCCATCTCCATCTCTCTCTCCATCTCACTAGGATCCAGTTGAGCCCAGTTTGTCCGGCAGATGGCCAGTCAGTCAGGCATACGGAGCGATCCCAACACAGCTGAGTCTGGTACACACAGACAGAGAGAAAAAGGCTGGGTGACTGGAGGGAGAGAGAGAGAGGCTGGTGACTGGAACAGAGAGAGAGAGGCTGGGCTTCTGGAGGGAAAGAGAGAGGCTGGGTGACTGGAGCAGAGAGAGAGAGGATGGGCTTCTGGAGGGAGAGAGAGAGGCTGTGCGACTGGAGCAGAGAGAAAAAGGCTGGGTGACTGGAGGGAGAGAGAGAGGCTGGGCTTCTGGAGGGAGAGAGAGAGGCTGGGCGACTGGAGCAGAGAGAGAGAGAGGCTGGGTGACTGGAGCAGAGAGAGAGAGGCTGGGTGACTGGAGCAGAGAGAGAGAGGATGGGCTTCTGGAGGGAGAGAGAGAGGCTGTGCGACTGGAGCAGAGAGAAAAAGGCTGGGTGACTGGAGGGAGAGAGAGAGGCTGGGCTTCTGGAGGGAGAGAGAGAGGCTGGGCGACTGGAGCAGAGAGAGAGAGAGGCTGGGTGACTGGAGCAGAGAGAGAGAGGCTGGGTGACTGGAGCAGAGAGAGAGAGGCTGGGCTTCTGGAGGGAGAGAGAGAGGCTGGGCGACTGGAGCAGAGAGAGAGAGAGGCTGGGCTTCTGGAGGGAGAGAGAGAGGCTGGGCGACTGGAGCAGAGAGAGAGAGAGGCTGGGTGACTGGAGCAGAGAGAGAGAGGCTGGGTGACTGGAGCAGAGAGAGAGAGGCTGGGCTTCTGGAGGGAGAGAGAGAGGCTGGGCAACTGGAGCAGAGAGAGAGAGAGGCTGGGTGACTGGAGGGAGAGAGAGAGAGGCTGGGTGACTGGAGGGAGAGAGAGATAGAGAAAGAGAGATAGACAACTGGAGCAGAGAGAGAGAGGCTGGGCAACTGGAGCAGAGAGAGAGAGAGGCTGGGTGACTGGAGCAGAGAGAGAGATAGAGAGAGATAGACAAAGGCTGGGTGACTGGATTAGAGAATGGCAGGAATTGCTGGGGAAGACGAGGGGGTTCCAGGAAATAATGTATCCCAAATGGCACCCTACTCCCTATACAGTGCCCTATGGGCCCTGGTCAAAAGTAGTGCCCTACATAGGGAATGTTAGTCACTGAATGAGCCTCTGGCACTATTTTCAGTGTGTTATTAAACTCAGGTGGAGATGGGAAACCAGGAGCGGGATGAGGCCAGGTTGACTGGGGGGGGGGGGTCTGTCTCCTCTCCTCCAGGTTGACTGGGGGGGTCTGTCTCCTCTCCTCCAGGTTGACTGGGGGGGTCTGTCTCCTCTCCTCCAGGTTGACTGGGGGGGTCTGTCTCCTCTCCTCCAGGTGACATGGCTGTGTGTATGTTCCCCAGGTCTTTGGGGGGGGGGGGGGGGGGGCTGTCTGTCTCCTCTCCTCCAGGTGGCATGGCTGCCATGTTGCCAGTCTCCTCCTCCCCAGTCTGCCACAAGACCACCTGGAGAATGTGCACTGCCAGACATGGGAACACACACACGTTGGCCAGGCACGTCTGCAAGTAAAACAGGCTGTGTGTGTGTGTGTGTGTGTGTGTGTGTGTGTGTGTGTGTGTGTGTGTGTGTGTGTGTGTGTGTGTGTGTGTGTGTCATCTGTTCCACTGCACAGTGCTCCTCTGTTCCCAACAGGAAATGAACATCACAATCTAAGTCATCATAAAAATACAGGATTCCTCCATTCCAATGGACCTGCCAGATACCAGAGAGACGGGCCTGTCCAATCACTTCTACATGTTTGTTTTGAACCAGACAGAAATATCCTCCAAAGTCACTTACAACAAGACAATATTTACTGACCGTTTCCAATCATACTGCACCACTATGACGCCTGACCGTTTCCAATCATACTGCACCACTATGACGCCTGACCGTTTCCAATCATACTGCATAACTATGACGCCTGACCGTTTCCAATCATACTGCACCACTATGACGCCTGACCGTTTCCAATCATACTGCACCACTATGACGCCTGACCGTTTCCAATCATACTGCACCACTATGACGCCTGACCGTTTCCAATCATACTGCACCACTATGACGCCTGACCGTTTCCAATCATACTGCACCACTATGACGCCTGACCGTTTCCAATCATACTGCACCACTATGACGCCTGACCGTTTCCAATCATACTGCACCACTATGACGCCTGACCGTTTCCAATCATACTGCACCACTATGACGCCTGACCGTTTCCAATCATACTGCACCACTATGACGCCTGACCGTTTCCAATCATACTGCACCACTATGACGCCTGACCGTTTCCAATCATACTGCACCACTATGACGCCTGACCGTTTCCAATCATACTGCACCACTATGACGCCTGACCGTTTCCAATCATACTGCACCACTATGACGCCTGACCGTTTCCAATCATACTGCACCACTATGACGCCTGACCGTTTCCAATCATACTGCACCACTATGACGCCTGAGCGTTTCCAATCATACTGCACCACTATGACGCCTGAGCGTTTCCAATCATACTGCACCACTATGACGCCTGACCGTTTCCAATCATACTGCACCACTATGACGCCTGAGCGTTTCCAATCATACTGCACCACTATGACGCCTGAGCGTTTCCAATCATACTGCACCACTATGACGCCTGAACCGTTTCCAATCATACTGCACCACTATGACGCCTGACCGTTTCCAATCATACTGCACCACTATGACGCCTGACCGTTTCCAATCATACTGCACCACTATGACGCCTGACCGTTTCCAATCATACTGCACCACTATGACGCCTGACCGTTTCCAATCATACTGCACCACTATGACGCCTGACCGTTTCCAATCATACTGCACCACTATGACGCCTGACCGTTTCCAATCATACTGCACCACTATGACGCCTGACCAACCCTCATAATAAAACTACACTGAAAATAACAAGACAACATCCATCCATCCACATATGATGGACAGACGTTACGAGTCAACATCCATCCATCCACATATGATGGACAGACGTTATGAGTCAACGTCCATCCATCCACATATGATGGACAGACGTTATGAGTCAACGTCCATCCACACACATATGATGGACATACGTTATGAGTCAACGTCCATCCACACACATATGATGTACAGACGTTATGAGTCAACGTCCATCCACACACATATGATGTACAGACGTTATGAGTCAACATCCATCCATCCACATATGATGGACAGACATTATGAGTCAACATCCATCCATCCATCCACATATGATGGACAGACGTTATGAGTCAACATCCATCCATCCACATATGATGGACAAACGTTACGAGTCAACATCCATCCATCCACATATGATGGACAGACGTTACGAGTCAACATCCATCCATCCACATATGATGGACAGACGTTATGAGTCAACGTCCATCCATCCACATATGATGGACATACGTTATGAGTCAACATCCATCCATCCACATATGATGGACATACGTTATGAGTCAACATCCATCCATCCACATATGATGGACATACGTTATGAGTCAACATCCATCCATCCACATATGATGGACAGACGTTATGAGTCAACATCCATCCATCCACATATGATGGACAGACGTTATGAGTCAACGTCCATCCATCCACATATGATGGACATACGTTATGAGTCAACATCCATCCATCCACATATGATGGACATACGTTATGAGTCAACATCCATCCACACACATATGATGGACATACGTTATGAGTCAACATCCATCCATCCACATATGATGGACAGACGTTATGAGTCAACGTCCATCCATCCACATATGATGGACAGACGTTATGAGTCAACATCCATCCATCCACACACATATGATGGACAGACGTTATGAGTCAACATCCATCCATCCACACACATATGATGGACAGACGTTATGAGTCAACATCCATCCATCCATCCACATATGATGGACAGACGTTATGAGTCAACGTCCATCCATCCACATATGATGGACAGACGTTATGAGTCAACGTCCATCCATCCACATATGATGGACAGACGTTATGAGTCAACATCCATCCACACACATATGATGTACAGACGTTATCAGTCAACATCCATCCACACACATATGATGGACAGACGTTATGAGTCAACATCCATCCACCCACATATGATGGACAGACGTTATGAGTCAACGTCCATCCATCCATCCACATATGATGGACAGACGTTATGAGTCAACGTCCATCCATCCACATATGATGGACAGATGTTACGAGTCAACATCCATCCATCCACATATGATGGACAGACGTTATGAGTCAACGTCCATCCATCCACATATGATGGACAGACGTTACGAGTCAACATCCATCCATCCACATATGATGGACAGACGTTATGAGTCAACGTCCATCCATCCACATATGATGGACAGACGTTATGAGTCAACATCCATCCATCCACATATGATGGACAGACGTTATGAGTCAACGTCCATCCATCCACATATGATGGACAGACGTTATGAGTCAACATCCATCCATCCACATATGATGGACAGACATTATGAGTCAACGTCCATCCATCCACATATGATGGACAGACGTTATGAGTCAACATCCATCCATCCACATATGATGGACATACGTTATGAGTCAACATCCATCCATCCATCCACATATGATGGACAGACGTTACGAGTCAACATCCATCCATCCACATATGATGGACAGACGTTAGGAGTCAACATCCATCCATCCACATATGATGGACAGACGTTATGAGTCAACGTCCATCCATCCACATATGATGGACAGACGTTATGAGTCAACATCCATCCATCCACATATGATGGACAGACGTTAGGAGTCAACATCCATCCATCCACATATGATGGACAGACGTTATTTACATTTACGTCATTTAGCAGACGCTCTTATCCAGAGCGACTTACAAGTTGGTGCATTCACCTTATGATATCCAGTGGAACAACCACTTTACAATAGTGCATCTAACTCTTTTAAGGGGGGGGGGGGGGGTGGGGGGGGGGGGGGGGGGGGGGGGGGGGGGGGGGGGTGCGGCCTCTCACATCAGAGGGTATCTGTTCGGGGGATCCGAAATTTGCATCCGTGTGTGCAAAGT
>NW_024058746.1:0-48042 GCF_016432855.1 Salvelinus namaycush
GATAGTGTAATCAATCTGTAATAACTACGTAAAAAAATCTTAAATTATTATGTAATAATTATTATTATATTATAAATTATTATACATTATTATGTTATTATAAAGTGTTAAATTATTATGTGACGTACAGTCATATCCAGGTCCTGATTGGTCAACAAGCTTATTTTCCGCTTCAAATAGTGTTATTTGACGCATCAAACAGTGTTATTTCACGTGTATCTTGTTTGAAATGCAAAGACCCAAATGGCTTTCCATACTTTCCAGTGAATGACACAGTGACGTCATGTACAGATGCGCGTAACTCTTGGCTGTAGTAAGAAAGCCACGCCATCTGCGCCCATTCAACATAGCCTAGATTTACGCTTTTATTACTTCTAAACAAAATCACTTTTGGGGAGCTCTCCTACGCTTACAATGATGTTTTGATTCTTGCTTGAACAGTCGCTAAGATTATATTTGGTTGTGATCTTTGTAAAATAACTATTTTGGATGCAGCAAGTTGTTAGCTAGAATGCTAAACACTCACTGACATAGCAATAGGCTGTAGCAAAAGATAGCCAAAGAGACATTTTACTGGTTGAAGTTTAAGTTATTTTTAAGTATAATGCGGTTGATTTGCGATGACGACACAAACATTATATTAAGCAGGACATTCATATGAGCCTTAAACTCCAATTATAATCCAAAAGTAGTATGAAATGCAAACATATGCAACATGTAAATAAAGGCTTTTTTTGTTGGCGTACTAGAAAAACTCCCCCATGTTCTGTCACCATAGTGGATTGAGCAGTCAAATGGAATAGTGAATAGACTATTTTTTGTGTTTGCAAATGTTGCCGCATGAGAGAGATGCGCCAAACGTTTGCAAACACAAAAAAATAGTCTATTCACTATTCAATTTGACTGCTCAATCCACTATCTCATCAGCCCAGCCAGGCAATTTATAGACTTGATCTCCACTGTAAAAAGCATTTAGATATTATATCCCATTTATTTTAGACTAGCATTTGGTTTTCAACAGCAGAGATTTGTATTAACCTTGCTGTCTGTCTCCGACGTTTGCAACATTGTTTCAATATTGACATTTGATCACCTCCAGCTGCCCCATAGTAATGAACGAATGTGTCGGGATGAGACAGTCTGGCAGCTTTTCTTAGCCAGTCAAAATCAGGAATCAGTATAATTTTTATGGATATATACAAGGAAATGCCAATAGAAAAAAACGAAATGCACTTAATTTACTGTCATTCCAGCTTCAGTTTGAAGTGATTATGTTAACTTTGTACTGTAGTTGGCTAGCTCCTCTGAATAGTGTCCTGGAGAGAGAGCTCATTTTCAATGCCAGGCAAAATCGCGCATCGTGTCCAATTGCTCATTGTTATGGCTGAATCCCCCCAAAATCTATAGAAACAGCTTAAACAAATGCAAATGCAGCTTCTTTGCTGTTATTCTGGCTGCACTGTTGACGTGACTGTGTTAGCCGAAGTTGCCGAGCTAGCAAGCAAGGCATAAGAACATTGACAGCCATCATGACAATGGAAACTTTAGAATGATCGACCAGCTGGCTTGGGTACCAACCCTAGATTTGTGTCGGGACTACACGGAGTGTACCAAAACAGCGGGGCGATGGATTTTACAATGTGTCGAAAGCATTCCACAGGGATGCTGACCGATGTGACTCCAATCCTTCCCACAGTTGTGTCAAGTTTGCAGGATTGTCCTTAGGGTGGTGGACCATTCTTGATACAGGAACTATTGAGCGTGAAAAACCCAGCACTGTTGCAGTTCTGGCACCTGCTACCATATCCCGTTCAAAGGCACTTAAATCTTGCCCTTTCCCCCCTCTGAAATGGTATACATACACAATACATGTCTTCAATCTGTCTCCTCCCCTTCATCTATTTATTGATTTAAATGGCTTTAACAAGTGACATCAATAAGGGATCATAGCTTTCACCTGGATTTTCCTGGTCAGTCTATGTCATGTTAATGTTTTGTATACCCAGTGTATACAGCATCTCGTGGAAGGATGAAATCTTATGGATGAATTAATCAAATAACATTTTTATTGAAAATATGTCAATCATTATTTGAATATTTTGGTAAACCGTTGTTTTGTCTGGTAGCCCAAAAAGTTACATATTTGCAGCTTTAAATTCATAATAATGATACTGACCTTCGGCTTTGATGTACTGGAAGGTATCTAGACATAACAAAATGGGTCATTATCATGCTCTTTTTGCCATTATGAAAAATAAGAAAACATGAGATGGAACACTTTACACAAGTTGGCGAAGCAGAACAGTCTGTAATGCATTCACAGCCATGTTATCAAGCAGTGGTCATTCTTATCTGAACAAAATGTAAATAATGACAGAGAAATATAAATCAATAGGATGATCAGTGGAATAAGACACACTTATTATAACCATAACATGTTGAAATATTAAGAGTTCCTAAAGTAAAAGACTAAAAGAGGGGAAAGAAGAATGGAATATCCTGTAGCACAAACAGATGGAGCGGAAAAATAACTCACCGAAAAGGAGGATGAGCAAAAACAGATGACCAGCCATATCAGGGATGAACAATGTCATTTTTTAGAGAGCTACATACATACTGTTAGTCTGACTTTACAGAAGATGGTGGCTGTGACTGGGACAAAGAATACATGTTTCAATAGAAATGTAGATGTGGGGCTTGTTCACAGGAAAACCACAGATTTCTCATATGGCAACTGTGGGCTAATGTCATGTTGCAGAGGACAAGGAGGCTGAACATTCAGAATCATTTATCTGTAATTATTTTTAGGTTCTCAAGCTATCTGTCTTTAACAGATGTTATTTTGTATTATTATTGCCGACAATTCGATTTTTAAAACCAAACTAACATGTCTGTCTGAGATTTTTTTTTATCTTCGACTTTTCGTTTTAAGTTTTTAACTGCTGCACAAAGTTTAAATGTAGAAGGGTTTTCATATTTCATTTATGTTTGGTGAGTCATGTTTAATAATATGCCAGAGCAGTGAAGGTAAACTAATAAGCACAGTAAATGAAAGGAAAGGAAAGGAATGAAGGAACGGAGGAGAGAAGAAGCGAGTTCACACTACTCGGACTGATCAGTTTACATTGAATGCTCTAACTGGTACCTAAATGTCAGCACCTGTTCAGGTAAACCGCGTGCTTTGCTGCGGTGTTGCTTGAAGTGCATAACATTGAGATGAACCGTTTGATCATGCCACCTAAAAAAAGCAGCAGCCGCCGAAGAAGCAACGTCATCTTCTGACGTGCCCAAAAAATATGGAAAGTGTCGGGAAAAGCTAAATCAGGTTTGTAAAACCATGTGCGGTTTAGGCCAATTTGAGTAGCCTAATTTTACGGTTATTTGGTTAGATTACGGTTGATACATGTGTCCATTTCATTGTTAGAATCCAGCAAAGCACCTGCTGTGGCACGGAGAACTCCTCTTCATCCACCTACGATGGTAATGGTTAGCGCCGAAGGAGTTGAACTCTCGAAAGGGGGTCTCGTCGCAGGCCATTCGCGGATACATAACAGAAATATCCATCTGTGGACCTGGTGAGGTTGAAATACATGATACGCAAGACCCTGTGAGGACATCAACTCGATAGCAACGGCGCACAGGGGAGGTTTCGGGTAAGTGACCCATGCATGTCTAAATCTTAAAGTAAATGCCCAGTGTTTCCAGATTTCTATGAAAAAGGACCAATAATTTACAATATGAGTGAAATGGTTTTCCTTCCCAAAAATTGTAATTGAGTATGTCAAAGCAGCTTTCCAGTTTGAATTGTGTTTTTTATTTATAAATTACTACATTGGGCAATTACATACCATTTCCAGTGGCACACTGACTCGCGTAATGATGAAGCCATAGGCTACTACTCACGGTGATGGCCAATGCGCTCCTCTTGGCAATATCCTATCTTAAGATGAGCTACTTTGAAAACAGTGCTGCTGGTCACTAAAAATTGGGAGTTGAGAATTATATTGGTTCTACAGACAGTCTTCTATTTTTAGGAGTAGACATTTGCTTTCCAAACTATGTTTTTCCCCGCAATTTGTATTTTGAAATGTGCAAACAGACAGCTGCAACCAACTATCTACATATAATCCATGGATGGCAGTTCCCGTTCAAATCAGGACTGGCAGCCATTGCTAGAGTACCCATGAGTTACCACTCAAATTTCCAGGGTAAAAGGTTCCAAAAATCTATGTATTATGTCTATGGCCACAACACAACAAGCTGTACATTTGGCATGCATGCTGCCCAAATTGCAGCCTTCCCGACAGTAGGCAACCAGTAACTGCCAAAATAAAGGAAACAATTGAGTAAATGAGGGACACAAAGTTTATGGTGTGTGTGTGGGGTGTGTTTTCCTGCCATGGTTTAGGTCAGTTTGTAGAATTTATGCCAAGGCGCATTGAAGCTGTTCTTGCAGCAAACACCCTTTTTAAGACACTTTGTTGCCGTTTTCTTTATTTTGGCAGTTACCTGAATGTGCTTGTGATAACAAGACAGTTATTTTTGAGGAACTATTGATACTCTGTGGCTAAATATGTTCTCTGGTGTATTTTGAACATTGTGAACAGGCTCCCTTGGTTGGTTATAAAATAAGTAATTTGTTTTTTTGCCTCTTGGGCCCAGCCCCTGACTCACATAATTGACCAGTCACATTTAGCTATTATGCAGTTTATTTTTTCAGTTACCCAATCAAGGCTGGGCCCCCCATTTACCCACATGGGGCCCATACCTCTCCTCCCCCCATCTGATGATTAGCAGAGTGGCAGCAGGAAGCTGTCTACACTCATTGAGAGCGGGCTCCTGAATCCTCCTGTGTTTTGCGGTTGCAGTAAAAATATATGATATATCTAATATATTATAGTACAATGTATGAATATATTTGTGACTTTTTTTTCTGGCTTCATCGGCTGGAAGCCCCTTTGTTAATCCGGCCCTGGGCGTACCCCGACATCAGAATGGTGTGGGCATATACCTGTTTCAAAAAAGATGAAATCAAGTATACTGCTGATTGGCCAGCTCAGCCAATGAGCCAACATGATATAATGTTCAATGAGGAAATGGCAAGCATTATCGAAATGGTCTGTTTCGTGTTGCAAGTTTAGATGTTTTTTTGTTTGTTTGTTTTATCAAGTTATGCTTTGGCTACAAATACGAGTGTAGGATTAGTGATGGGGAAACAAAGCTTCCTGGAGCAATAAATTTTTATAGAAAGTTAGCAAAAATAGATAAGATCTTGCTACCATGGAAAGGAAAATACTTGTCTATTTGTGGAAAAATCACCCTGATTAACTCTTTAGTCATATCACAGTTTACCTATTTGCTTATGGTTTTGCCTACACCTAGTGACCTGCTTTTTAAATTATATGAACAAAAAATATTCCATTTTATTTGGAACGGCAAGCCAGATAAAATTAAAAGGGCCTATTTATATAACGAATATGAATTCGGAGGGCAGAAATTATTAAATATTAAAGCATTAGACCTCTCACTAAAGGCATCAGTCATACAAAAGTTATACTTAAATCCAAACTGGTTCTCTAGTAAATTGGTACGAATGTCTCATCCTATGTTCAAGAAGGGCCTTTTTCCCTTTATTCAGATTACACCTGCTCACTTTCGGTTGTTTGAAAAGGAAATAATCTCCAAAATATCCTTATTTTTTAAACAAGCCTTAGAAAGTTGGTTGCAATTTCAGTTTAATCCACCTGAAAGGACGGAACAAATAGTACAACAAATCTTGTGGTTAAATTCAAATATAGTAATTGATAAAAAAACTGTATTTATCGAAGAAATGTTTAAAAAAGGTATAATTTTTGTGAATGATATCATAAATAGGACTGGTGGAGTTATGTCACACATGCAGCTAACACAGACATATGGAAATGTCTGCTCTACCCAAAATTACAACCAATTAATTGCAGCATTACCACAAAAATGGAAGAGGCAAGTAGAAGGGGAAAAAAGTAAGGAACTTGTATGTCGGCCCTGTATTAAAGAACATAAATGGTTAAAGAAAAGTGTGATAAATAAAAACATATACCAATTTCATTTAAGGACCAAAAAACTGACAGCTGTGCCATATAAATTGCAAAATAGTTGGGAAGAGATTTTCGATGTACCCATTCCATGGCACATGGTTTATGAATTGATACGCAAAACAACGCCGGATTCAAAACTTCGAATTTTTCAATTTAAATTACTGTACAAAATTCTTGCAACTAATAGAATGTTATATATATGGGGTATACAATCTTCCCAGCTCTGCAGATTCTGTTGTGAGGAGGCAGAGTCATTAGATCATTTATTTTGGTATTGTCCATATGTAGCTCGTTTTTGGTCACAGGTCCAGGAATGGCTGAAGAATTGCAACATTTGCCTAGAACTAACGCTACAGATAGCAATACTGGGGGATTTGAAAAGCCATAGTCAATCAATCAATAATATAATAATTATTTTAGCAAAAATGTTTATTTTTAATTTACAATCTGTAGAAGCTATGAGAATAGGAAGGTTCAAATCTTTTGTGAAGCATCACAGCACAGTTGAAAAATATATGGCAAATAAAAATCCGAAATGGATGATGTTGGAAGATAGATGGGAAGGGTTGAGTGGAACTGAAGGGTGGGACTAATAACAAGATAAACAATGTAGGGCATACGGGATCTGTGAAATTTGTATAGGTGCGGAGCTTTTGTGAAATAGCACAGTTACAAGTGGAAATAAAATTGGATGGACAACAGAAATAGAGGAAGGACTAAGAACAAACAAGAGAGAACTATTATAAAGTAGTCTGTGTCTGTAAAATAGGTATAAGATGTATAAATTGAAGGTAAAAGCAGAAGTGTTTATTAGTTTACTCCAATTGGGGGAGCGGTGGTAGGGTTGCGGGGAATAATAATAAAGGTATATTCTTTAAAAAAGTATGTATGTCTATATAGGTATGTGTATGTATATATGTATATATGTATGCATGCGTGTATGGATATATATATTTACCCAAAAAAATATGGGGGATTGGAAATGATGCAGACAATTACATTGGAAGCAACATTCTTTCCGCAATATTAAGCTGATCCACCCCAAAAAAAAAAAAAAAAAAAAAAAAAAAAAAAAAAAAGAAGCTTCCTGGAGCATTGAGATTTTCCAGCTAATTGTCTGAAATAGGTTAACTACTCATGGTTTTGATCAAGTGCACACTAGTGACACCTGCTGGTCTAAAGAATTTATAGCAGCCAAATTATTATAGATTATGTCCCACACCCCATAGAGTGTGTGCAGTGTAGCCTTTTTGTCTTCTACCAATCAGGTGGTTGTTTGATAAAACAAAGCTTTGGATGTCATTGACCACGTGCTTCTGATAAAGTGATAAGGGCGTCAGCACTCTGCAATTTCAACGCATGCCTCAGAGCTCAGGCATCAACATTATTTGGGTACGAATTAACAGAACATAAAAAAATGTAAAGTGTGATATCCACTGGATAGTTACTTTAATAGGCTCCTTGTGGCAACTAGGCTTTGTTAACCCAAGTAATTAAATCAAGAAAAATGTGATCCAAGGTGAATGGACTTTATTTTCTGAATGTGATAGTAGCTTACCTGCCAAATGAGCCAAACTTCATGGTACCAGTTTTGAATATAAAGTGGTGTGTTTATTAGAAAAGTCAACATTGTATGACAAACATATTGAACATGGGCTTGCTGTTTAATATAATGTAGCTCAACGTGTGATCACTCTGCCTTGCCAGCTTGCAGTCAGGGGTAGGGTCAAGGAGCCCAAGCCAAAGGCCACTGAGAACACTGATCCCAATGTGGAGAAGGCTCCAAAGGCTGCCAAGGTTGGAGCCAAGAAAACTACAGACAAGGAAGCCGGTAAACTGAATCCACTGAATTGATTGTGCTCATCACTCCTAGGATTTAGACATCACCCTATAATCTGCCCAATTGTATGGGATCATTGTTATTGAGTTACACCCATTGCAATGGAGGACATTTAACATTGCTCATTCAACGACTTGTACGGGTATCTCACTTCTCCTCATGGTGTCCATGATTGCATGCATACACAGACATCACTAACTCTTGTCTCTAGAAGCTGAGAAGAAAAAGGCTACAGCCAAAAAGCAGAAGGAGAAACCTTCAGAGGCAAGTGTGGTTTCAGTTATGTTCTGACTATTGGCATTGTTCAAGTGGTTTTGGTGTATAGGTACTTTTTTTTTTACACTTTTGTCATTGGTACTGTTCCCTAATTGGGCTTTACCATGGTTAAATTGAATCTCAAATGGTAAATGCTACCACAAACCAGCAGCATTGCAAACCTGTCATTTTCATCTTTCAGGATGCAAAACTCAGGAAGTCCGCAAAAGCATCTGCTTCCAAGGTGGCCCCTGCTAAGAAGCCCAAGTCGAATAGGACAATGGGGAAGAGGGGACAGCTGAGGATCTACCCAAAGCACAGAAGACTACCAAGGGTGAAGTGGCAGCCAAGAAGGGTGCAAAGGCCAAAGCTTTCCAGAAGCCTGCAGAGGGTGATGAAGGGGACACTGCTGCTCCTGAAGCTACAACCACAGGGAAACGAGGCAAGGGGGGCAGCAGCAGAGTGACTGCACTCCTTTTATCCACTTTATATGTTTTTAAATAAAGCAGTTTTTTGTACTACTTGTTTGTGGCATTTAAGTGTAGGCCTAGCTGCTGTAAAATGTAATCTCCACTTATCCTGTAGATAAGTGTTGGTGGTAGCTAGGGGCTTGTAAAGATGTTTAATGATTCACTGATGCAAGTTTATATATATATATATATATATATATATATATATATAAATAAAAAGCTGTTAAGTTCTTGTTTCTTGCACCTGCTTAATCAGTACCCTCTTCTGCCAGATTAATTGTATCACTAGTACAGTGACTTCCCGGTTCCTGGAAAATATTGATGGTTAAGTTGTTTTCTACACGGTCAGGACTTTGTTGTTCATCCATCATAGGTTGATGACCATGACACGATTCGTTGGGGAAATCTGGTACAGTGAGTGTGCAGATGGTTTAGATCAGTCTGAGCCTGGAACACACTGGACATGATATCTTGGTACCAGTCTCCTGAGGGACGGCCCTGATACTGGTCTTTCGCTGTTCTCTCCACCATGGAATTTTTGATGCTGCTGGTTTGTGGTAGCAGTCTATCTATAGAGTTAGAACTAACCATCTCAGAATAAACATTTCCCATAACTATGAAGCTATGGGAAATTATTCAAAACTTTTCTGTTATGGGTCAGTGCCCACAATGGTGCAATGCAACATGTTGTACCATCTCAGTTTGTCCACAAGGGGGTGCAAGAACTAATTGGGTCTTCAGTTTGAAGGTACCCAAACCAGAACATTGCTGTCCACTGGTGCTCCTGGTTCTTTATTCCCTGGAAGTTTAACCAGGTTTTACTCAACCACCCCTAAGGAGAAAAATAAATCATTAATGCTGTGGACCTCAAGGCCTGGATTTGAACAAGGATACATGGGAAGAGAGCATAGGCAACGCAATTGAAGCTGTCACCTATCTTTTTTATTTTTTATATCACCTTTATTTAACCAGGTAAGGTAGTTGAGAACATGTTCTCATTTACAACTGCGACCTGGCCAAGATAAAGCAAAGTAGTGCGACAGAAACAACAATGCAGAGTTACACATGGAATAAACAAGCGTACAGTCAATAACACAATAGAAAAAAAGAAAGCCTATATATAGTGTGTGCAAATGGCATGAGGAGGTATGACAATAAATAGGCCATAGTAGCAGAGTAATTACAATTTAGCAGATTAACACTGGAGTGATAGATGAGCAGATGATGATGAGCAGGTGATGGTGTGTAAGTAGTGATATTGGTGTGCAAAAGAGCAGCAAAGTAAATAAAAACAATATGGGGATGAGGTAGGTAGATTGGGTGGGCTATTTACAGATGGACTTTGTACAGCTGCAGCGATCGGTTAGCTGCTCAGATATCTGATGTTTAAAGTTAGTGAGGGAAATGTAAGTCTCCAGCTTCAGCGATTTTTGCAATTTGTTCCAGTCACTGGCAGTAGAGAACTGGAAGGAAAGGTGGCCAAAGGAGGTGTTGGCTTTGGGGATGACCAGTGAGATATACCTGCTGGAGCGCGTGCTACGGGTGGGTGTTGTTATCGTGACCAGTGAGCTGAGATAAGATAAGACTGAGCTTTATCTAGCATAGACTTGTAGATGACCTGGAGCCAGTGGGTCTGGCGACGAATATGTAGCGAGGGCCAGCCGACTAGAGCATACAGGTCGCAGTGGTGGGTGGTATAAGGCGCTTTGGTAACAAAACGGATGGCACTGTGATAGACTGCATCCAATTTGCTGAGCAGAGTATTGGAAGCTATTTTGTAGATGACATCGCCAAAGTCGAGGATCGGTAGGATAGTCAGTTTTACTAGGGTAAGTTTGGCGGTGTGAGTGAAGGAGGCTTTGTTGCGAAATAGAAAGTTGATTCTAGATTGGATTGGAGATGTTTGATATGAGTGTGGAAGGAGAGTTTACAGTCTAGCCAGACACCTAGGTATTTGTAGTTGTCCACGTATTCTAGGTCAGAACCGTCCAGAGTAGTGATGCTAGTCAGGCGGGTGGGTGCGGGCAGCCAACGGTTGAAAAGCATGCATTTGGTTTTGCTAGTGTTTAAGAGCAGTTGGAGGCCACGGAATGAGTGTTGTATGGCATTGAAGCTCGTTTGGAGGTTAGTTAACACAGTGTCCAAAGAAGGGCCAGATGTAAGCAGAATGGTGTCGTCTGCGTAGAGGTGGATCAGGGAATCACCCGCAGCAAGAGCGACATCGTTGATATATACAGAGAAAAGAGTCAGCCCGAGAATTGAACCCTGTGGTACCCCAATAGAGACTGCCAGAGGTCCGGACAACAGGCCCTCCGATTTTACACTCTGAACTCTATCTGCGAAGTAGTTGGTGAACCAGGCGAGGCAGTAATTTGAGAAACCAAGGCTATTGAGTCTGCCAATAAGAATACGGTGATTGACAGAGTCGAAAGCCTTGGCCAGGTCGATGAAGACGGCTGCACAGTACTGTCTTTTATCGATGGCGGTTATGATATTGTTTAGTACCTTGAGCGTGGCTGAAGTGCACCCGTGACCATCTCGGAAACCGGATTGCACAGCGGAGAAGGTACAGTGGGATTCGAAATGGTCAGTGATCTGTTTATTAACTTGGCGTTCAAAGACTTTAGAAAGGCAGGGCAGGATGGATATAGGTCTGTAACAGTTTGGGTCTAGATTGTCATCCCCTTTGAAGGGCGCTAGCACGCGGGAGACATGGCGTTTAAAGTTAGCAGTCCGGGGTAAGTAGAAGCGTCTGCTCCGTCGTCCGCCAAAGGCCGGTTGAAGGCACAGCTGATGGAATTACGTCTGCAGACCAGTCGTGGTGGTACGGCGGGGCGCCGTGTCGACGAAGGGACCGGGCCAGATGGCGAAAGAGGTATTGTAGTTGTGGGAATTTCGTTTGCTAGCCGGGAGATGCGCCTGGCTCAGGGCTAGCTTCAGGGCTGGGTCACTCAGTTGAAGATAGCTAGCCGTGATGATCAATGGTCCAGGAGTTTACGGCAGGAATCTGGTGTTGTAGTGGGGAAAAACAGTCCGAGGCTGGCAGGTTTTATCCAGGCTAAAAAAAACGGCTGGTGCCTGAGCAGAGGGTAAATGCCGCTAGCAGTGGCTAACAATGACTAAATGACTAGTAACTTAGCTGGCTACCTTCTGATGAAAGTTTTGGCTATAGGGTCTAAAAGAATTGCGGATCCGTGTCCGAGTGAGGCGGGTTACCGGAAGGTATATTTATTTTAAAAATGGAAAAAGAGATTGAAAAATTGGAATATATACAAAAAAGACCAAAAATACAAAAAGTAAACGAGAGGACAACAAACCACGTCTGCACTGCTACGCCATCTTGGAATTGGAATCTTGGAATTGGCCACCCCTCATAGCCTGGTTCCTCTCTGGGTTTCTTCCTAGGTTTTGGCCTTTCTATGGAGTTTTTCCTATCCACCGTGCTTCTACACCTGCATTGCTTGCTGTTTGGGGTTTTAGGCTGGGTTTCTGTACAGCACTTTGAGATATCAGCTGATGTACGAAGGGCTATATAAATACATTTGATTTGAATCTGCCCTCACTGGCTAGAAAGGTCTCGCCTGCCTTCCATCTTTGAGGACATTGTAAGAGCTCGACTAGCTTGTCAATATAGGCAATATTTTCTACACATCAAAAACATGAGGTTGAAATAGAAGCTGGGTGTGTTGACTCAATCCTTCATCTTTAAAACTGCATGTTTATTTGTTTAAAAAAATAAAAAGTTGATATTTCATTGTCACTAATAGAAATAGTACGGAAGCACTGAAAGACTGAGCAGTTTCACAGCTCTTCAAGTATGTTCATTCAGTTTATAGATTAGTTTATAGTCTCAGCAGGGGCAGATCCAACAGGCCAGGCCAAGAGTGCGGGGCTTCAAGCTGAGAATATTCCGACTCAGTCCTGATCCAATCAGGCCCAACGTCGCGTTTAGCTCGTCCAATAGAATTAAGTCAAGAACCCATCACCTGCTTGATCCAGTGATATATTAGATTTTGTCCACAGCAGTGCACTGTAGCTAGTCACATCATTCCTCCCAGAAAGAAGAGCGATTTGGTGAAATGGGCAAAAACTGGAGTGATTGAGAAGAGGGGCAGAGGAAGACAAACACGGAAGAGAACATATTGGGAGTATGAAAAGGGAGAAAGGAGAGATTTTAGGGTTAAAGAGAGAAAAGGAAGAGAGATTTTGGGTGGAGAGAAAAGGAGTGCAAAAAAAGGGTAAAGTCACTAGCCATGTGGATCATCAACATGCCAGCTGTTAACCTTCCCAATCCTGCCACAAGAGAAAGACCTCAAGCATCTGCATTAAGGACTACAATAACAAGAAGAAACAAATTCAGTACCACTTGAATCAATTCTAAAGCAAGAAAATGTCTTCCACTTGTAAACAATTTCACTGGCTCCTCATCATCCTCCTCCTTTCCGCTAAGCCCACCCTTTGTGCTGGCCTGGTTCCACCACATGCATCAGAGGCAGAGTACGGGTTTGTTAGTCAGTCATCCCCCGCCCTCACACCAGGCCCCGCCTCTGTCCCTCATTGTTCAGGGAGCCCCAGCCCGCCGTCGCCTCCCTTCGTCACTCATTGAGAGAGCCCCACCCCTGTAGGTCAAATCGGGGACATCAGGAAGCTATCTAGTTACTGCGAGATGACCTCCCAGTTCTTCCACAGGAAAGCAAGGAGGACGACGAATAGCAGCGTGGAGAAGGTGCGGCTGCGCATCATTAAACTCTAACTGTTTTAAAGTCACTATTGGCCTCATGGTAAAATCTCTGAGCGAGTTTCTTCCTCTCCGGCAGCTAAGTTAGGAATGATGCCAGTATCTTTGTGACTGTTTATATTGATACACCATCCAAAGTGTAATTGTGTAATTTTACCAATAACTGTCCTTTGTGAGGCATTAGACAACCTCCCTGGTATTGTTGGTTGAATCTGTGTTATAAATTCACAACGTGACTTACCAACTTTACAGATAATTGTATGTTTTGGGTACAGAGATCAGGTAGTCATAAAAAAATGAGTTTAAAACCTATTGAGGATAGAGGGCGCTATTTTCACTTTGGGGAAAAATTGTGCCCAATTTAAACGGCCTCGTACTCTATTCTTGCTCGTACAATATGCAGATTATTATTACTATTGGATAGAAAACACTCTCAAGTTTCTAAACCCGTTTGAATTATATCTGTGAGTAAAACAGAACTCATTTGGCAGGCAAACTTCCAAACAGGAACTGAAAATTCTGAAATGGGTCTCTGTGAAAGGCATTGCCTATTCAATTGTCTTTTATTTATGGATCTGTATGCACTTCATATGCCTTCCACTAGATGTCAACAGGCAGTAGAACGTGAAATGAAGTCTAGCTTTTTCTGGGACCGGATGGGACTTGTTGGAGTGAGAGGTCAGCCATATTGGTAGTACCTGGCTACGCACTAGGGTTTGTCACATCGTTTTCTGCAATGCGTTAGGTAGACACGAAGAAATGCTCCGTCTGGGACGTTATTGGATTGATTTCTGAAAAACATCCTAAAGATGGATTATCAACTGAGTTTGACCAGTTTATTTGACTATTATTATGACTTTTTGAATTTTTCGTTCATGCGTAAAATCTTCATGGACACGTGAGCTCCACTATGCTAGCCAAAGTTGCTAATTCGACAGAAGAAATGGACATTCTAAAACAAAACGATTTATTGTGGAACTAGGACTCCTTGCACTGCATTCTGATGAAAGATCAAAGGTAAGGGAATATTTATGATGTTATTTCATATTTTTGTGGACTCTTTGGACTCCAACATGGCGGAGAATGGCTGAGCGCTGTCTCAGATTATTGCATGCTGTGCTTTGTACTAAAGTTTTTTTTTTTAAATCTAACACAGCGGTTGCATTAAGAACCAGTGTATCTTTAATTATATATGCAACTTGTATTTTTCAGCAAAGTTTATGATGAGTTTCTGTTAGATTACGTGGCTGTCTAAAATTTCTCCAGACATTTTGGTGCTATTTGTGACCATGGCTGCGTTGTAAAACCCAGATTTGTAGCTATAAATATGCACATTTTCAAACAAAACATAAATGTATTGTATAACATGATGTCATAAGACTGTCATCTGATGAAGTTGTTCAAAGGTTAGTGATTAATTTTATCTCTATTTGTTGGTTTTGTGAAAGCTATCTTTACGGTGAAAAAATGGCGTTGTGTGTTGCGCTATTGTGGTGAGCTAACATAAATATATGTTGTGTTTTCGCTGTAAAACATTTTAAAAATCTGACATGTTGGCTAGATTCACAAGATGTTTATCTTTCATTTGCTGTATTGGACTTGTGATTTCATGAAATTATATTATATGATATTCCCTGTGGCACTAGGCTAGGCTATGCTAGTCAGCGTTTCTGATGAGGAGGATCCCGGATCCGGGAGGGGGGGTTTTAGCCTTACTCTATCAATTTTAGAGTAAGGCTTTAACGTAACAAAATGTGGAAAAAGTCAAGGTGTCTGAATACTTTCTGAATGCGCTGTATATGGACTGAAAGAAACATTTAAGGAAAATAGCACCTTGATCTTCACCAGTGGCCAGAAAAAGGTGACAGACAACAGTACATAGTTTTTGCATTATCTTGAATATTCAAGATCAAATCATGTAAAATACTAACAAAGATGAGGGAATGGTCGAAGTCAATTTATTCTGCTTACTTTTTTGTTTTACAGAAGAGTGTAACGGTGTTCCTCCTCCTCTTCATACGAAGAGGAGGAGTAGTGATTCGACCAAAATGCAGCGGGTTTTGAATACATAATGATTTATTAAATCAATCGACGAGACACGAAAACAAACACTGGGAAGGATTACAAAATAACAAAAACGAATGTAGACTGACCTAAACCATGAGTACTTACATAAAACACGAAGCACGTAGGAACAGGTACAGACTAATACAAACGAACGAACAAACGCTACAGTCCCGTGTGGTACGCAGACACAGACACGGAAGACAATCACCCACAAACAAACAGTGAGAACAACCTACCTTAATATGACTCTCAATCAGAGGAAACGTCAAACACCTGCCTCTAATTGAGAGCCATACCAGGCAACCCAAAACCAACATAGAAACAGAAAACATAGACTGCCCACCCAAAACTCACGCCCTGACCATCAAACACATACAAAACAACAGAAAACAGGTCAGGAACGTGACAGAACCCCCCCCCTCAAGGTGCGAACTCCGGGCGCACCCCTAAAACTCAAGGGGAGGGTCTGGGTGGGCATCTGTCCGCGGTGGCGGCTCCGGCGGTGGACGAGGACACCACTCCACCACTGTCTTTGTCCCCCTCCTTAGCGTCCTTTGAGTGGCGACCCTCGCCCCCGACCATGGTCCAGGAACCTTCACTAAGGCCCCTCCTACATAGAGGAGACAGCTCAGGACAGAGAGGTAGCTCCGGACAGAGAGGTAGCTCCGGACAGAGAGGTAGCTCCGGACAGAGAGGTAGCTCCGGACAGAGAGGTAGCTCCGGACAGAGAGGTAGCTCCGGACAGAGAGGTAGCTTAGGACAGAGGGACAACTCTGTACTAATGGCAGCTCCGGACTGGGTGGCAGCTCCGGACTGGGTGGCAGCTCCGGACTGGGTGGCTGCTCCGGACTGGGTGGCTGCTCCGGACTGGGTGGCAGCTCCGGACTGGGTGGCAGCTCATGACTGGGTGGCAGCTCCGGACTGGAGGGCAGCTCATGACTGGAGGGCAGCTCATGACTGAAGGGCAGCTCATGACTGAAGGGCAGCTCATGACTGAAGGGCAGCTCATGACTGGAGGGCAGCTCCTGACTGAAGGGCGGCTCATGACTGGCTGGCGGCTCATGACTGGAGGGCAGCTCCTGACTGGCTGGCGGCTCATGACTGGAGGGCAGCTCCTGACTGGCTGGCGGCTCTGGCAGCTCCTGACTGGCTGGCGGCTCTGGCAGCTCCTGACTGGCTGGCGGCTCTGGCAGCTCCTGACTGGCTGGCGGCTCTGGCAGCTCCTGACTGGCTGGCGGCTCTGGCAGCTCCTGACTGGCTGGCGGCTCTGGCAGCTCCTGACTGGCTGGCGGCTCTGGCAGCTCCTGACTGGCTGGCGGCTCTGGCAGCTCCTGACTGGCTGGCGGCTCTGGCAGCTCCTGACTGGCTGGCGGCTCTGGCAGCTCCTGACTGGCTGGCGGCTCTGGCAGCTCCTGACTGGCTGGCGGCTCTGGCAGCTCCTGACTGGCTGGCGGCTCTGGCAGCTCCTGACTGGCTGGCGGCTCTGGCAGCTCCTGACTGGCTGGCGGCTCTGGCAGCTCCTGACTGGCTGGCGGCTCTGGCAGCTCCTGACTGGCTGGCGGCTCTGGCAGCTCCTGACTGGCTGGCGGCTCTGGCAGCTCCTGACTGGCTGGCGGCTCTGGCAGCTCCTGACTGGCTGGCGGCTCTGGCAGCTCCTGACTGGCTGGCGGCTCTGGCAGCTCCTGACTGACTGACGGCTCTAATGGCTCGGGACAGACGGGCGGCTCTAATGGCGCTGGGCAGACGGGCGGCTCTAATGGCGCTGGGCAGACGGATGGCTCAGAAGGCGCTGGGCAGACGGATGGCTCAGAAGGCGCTGGGCAGACGGATGGCTCAGAAGGCGCTGGGCAGACGGATGGCTCAGAAGGCGCTGGGCAGACGGATGGCTCAGAAGGCGCTGGGCAGACGGATGGCTCAGAAGGCGCTGGGCAGACGGATGGCTCAGAAGGCGCTGGGCAGACGGATGGCTCAGAAGGCGCTGGGCAGACGGATGGCTCAGAAGGCGCTGGGCAGACGGATGGCTCAGAAGGCGCTGGGCAGACGGATGGCTCAGACGGCGCTGGGCAGACGGATGGCTCAGACGGCGCTGGGCAGACGGATGGCTCAGACGGCGCTGGGCAGACGGATGGCTCAGACGGAGCTGGGCAGACAGGCAGTGCAGAAGGCGTTGGGCAGACGGCCGACTCTGCCCTGCTGAGGCGCACAGTAGGCCTGGTGCGTGGTGCCGGAACTGGAGGTACCGGGATGACGGCACGCACTTCAAGGCTAGTGCGGGGAGCAGGGACAGTGCGTACAGGGCTCTGGAGACGCACAGGTGGCTTAGTGCGTGGTGCCGGACCTGGAGGCACTGGGCTGGAGACACGCACCATAGGGAGAGTGCGTGGAGGAGGAACAGGGCTCTGGAAACTCACATAAGGCTTGGTGCGTGGTGCCAGCACTGGTGGTATTAGGCTGGGAACACGTATCTCAGGGCTAGTGCGGGGAGCAGTAACAGGACGCACAGGACTCTGGAGACGCACAGGAGGCTTGGTGCGTGGTGTAGGCACTGTCTTAACCAGACGGCTAGCACGCACCTCAGGACGAGTATGGAGAGCGGTACCCGGTGACATCAACTCATCAATACGTTCATTCGGACGGATGCCGTGCCTCATGCACCAAACCAGTACATCCCTCATATCTTTCTCCTTCAATTTCTCCATTAGCTCCTTTACTGTCTCTGCGTTACTCACCTCCAAATCCGCCCTCACCGGCTCCTTATGTAAAGCAGGAGGAGTTGGCTCAAGTCCCCTGACTGACCCAACTATATTCCCCGAGAGCCCCCCAAGAAATTTTTGGGTTTGACTCACGGGCTTCCAGCCTTGTTTCCGTGCTGCATCCTCATATCGCCGCCTCTCCGCTTTCGCTGCCTCCAGCTCCGCTTTGGGGCGGCGACACTCCTCTGGTTCAGCCCAGGGTCCTTCTCCGTCTAGGATCTCCTCCCATGTCCAATCCTCCTTGATCCACTGCTGCTGTCGTTGCTGTCCGTTAACCCGCTGCTTGATCTGGGTTTGGTGGGTGATTCTGTAACGGAACTCTAGTTCCTCCTCCTCCTCGGACGAGGAGAGGAGAGAGGGATCGGAAGACCAATTTGCAGCGAGGTATGATGACATAATGATTTATTAAATCAATCGACGAGACACGAAAACAAACACTGGGAAGGATTACAAAATAACAAAAACGAATGTAGACTGACCTAAACCATGAGTACTTACATAAAACACGAAGCACGTAGGAACAGGTACAGACTAATACAAACGAACGAACAAACGCTACAGTCCCGTGTGGTACGCAAACACAGACACGGAAGACAATCACCCACAAACAAACAGTGAGAACAACCTACCTTAATATGACTCTCAATCAGAGGAAACGTCAAACACCTGCCTCTAATTGAGAGCCATACCAGGCAACCCAAAACCAACATAGAAACAGAAAACATAGACTGCCCACCCAAAACTCACGCCCTGACCATCAAACACATACAAAACAACAGAAAACAGGTCAGGAACGTGACAAAGAGAGCATTTCAAAGGGAGAAAAAAAACATAGGATTTGTATTTGCTGTACCTTAAAGGTCTTATAGAAGAGGGATTTATTTTTTATTTTATTTCACATTTATTTAACCAGGTAGGCCAGTTGAGAACAAGTTCTCATTTACAACTGCAACCTGGCCAAGATAAAGCAAAGCAGTGCGACAGAAACAACAACACAGAGTTACACATAAACCAACGTACAGTCAATAACACAATAGAAAGATATATGTACAGTGTGTACAGTGTATATGGGAGGTGAGGGGAGAGCCACCCCTTTTCAACAAACAAAGCTATCCCCCATAGCATAATCGACCCTCCTGACCGCTGGGCTCAAGTGTGCATCGAAACAGAATGTAAGCTCATATTATAACTGGACAAACATGTAATGAAGTTGTGTTCTCACACCATTTACATCTAAACCACTCCGTAGTCATTGGACTTCAAGGCTAGAATGTGTCTACAACACTGCACATTGAAGGAGCGACTGAGGTGCTGAGTAAGTTGAAATTCAACTGGGAACTTAGAAAATAACAAGTTAACAAGTAAACATGGAGAAATTGGGAGATTTGAATAGCATTTAGGAAATCTACATTTTTCAGTTTTGATTATCTGATGTTGCCAACAATGTCAAAAAAATGTAAAACCGAAATGTTATATTTTGTAGCTTGTAACAAAGTATGTGGGCAATATCAAGATCAATACTTTTGCTGTAAGATCAGGCTTTTGGGGTTTGCTAACTTTTGCCGCAAAAATTGTTAAAATAAAATTATACTTTTCCCCCAGATTTTTTGGGTGCATCTGGATTATATTATAAGCATATTTCAACGCAAGATGAATTTCACCAAGAAAAATGTCTTTGCAATACCACTTTGGATCTTAATGACTTAATTTATCTTAATTTCCTAATTTACCTGTTTTTTGCATTATGTGTGAATATGTTACATATTTATTTATTTTAAATTGTCTGTATCTATCGATTTTGATCACAAATATATTTCATTTAGTAAACTGTATCAAACCGTTATGGAAGGAGACACCACACAGATGACAGAATAGATATAAATACACTATATATTTACTTGGGAATTTACTTAAAAAATGTTTAAAGGGGAGTATGCCCCGGACCCCTCCAAAATCCCCAAATAAAAATACTAACACATTAACAGATATTATGGATAGGCATGTAACACAAGCCAGGTGTCTATTTGTGATACAGTGAATTACGGCAGTTCCAAGCATTTTGGGGGCCCTAAGCGAGATTTGCCCACCTCGCCGACAAAACATTTTAGTGGCCCCGCTCATGGCGGCGGAGAGAAACATTTGGAGCTTTAAAGTTAATGTCCTGCAATTCTACTCATTTTGCCATGGGGCAGAGAGAACTTTGCCGTTATTAAGCAAATTTCCTGAAATTCAACACGTGGTGCCATTGTCGTTGAAATAATTAAAATTCAGTTTTAAAGCTAATTTACTGCAATTCTAAACATTTTGCCATGACTTATGCCATGTTCATTTGATATCTGAGTGAGAGTGACTAACAAAATCATTGGGGGCCCCCTGGAGGTCAGGGCCCCTGGGCAGTAATTTGGCCATTACTACAAGACTTAGATAGCTGGCGAGACTAACTGGGCCTAGCAATCTATAACATCTTAGCTGACATGGGATATTTGAGTGACTGTCAGTGACTGACATAACAAGAAAAAAACTGCTGATGCAGAACCACATTTCGAAACTGCACGTTGTGTGTTCTACTATCCTATGTTTTCTTCTGGAGGGGCCTCTAGCGGCTGCTTACTGTATGTCGCTTATAAATAGAAACGGCACTGCAGTAGATGTATTAGATACTTATTTACAGTAGCATGATGTATGATAAATAAAGGACATCCTGAAAGAAAGAGTATTTCTGTGAGACATACAGAGAGCCAGTGGTGTAGTTTCAGTGTGTCTGCAGAAGACTGTACAACCCATCCGGCTGGGCTGAGGTTGCTGGTCTGTCGGAGATTGAGCTGTATACGTGGTACGTATCAGACTAGAGAAAAGAAACAGACAGTTTAAGGACAGACAGTCCTTTAATTCTACAGTAATGTAAATGTAATGTAACTTAAAAGGATGTAACATCAATCTGAAACTGAGAGCCGTTCACAATCATCAAACACAGTGGGTGATTCTGAACTTACATTGTCGTTTTCAGATGACTTTCCATTTTCTTCAACAGGGCCTGTACAACACAGAGGGAGCCTGAGTGAGTGTGTGTGTGTGTGTGTGTGTGTGTGTGTGTGTGTGTGTGTGTGTGTGTGTGTGTGTGTGTGGTTGCTTGTCAATTTGCTGTACTTAATGTCCCTTCACACTTCTCCTCCTGACTCAAACCATCCTGTAGAAGTACTATTCTCTATTCTCATGCTCTAACACATTATCTTATGTATAACTTATATACATACATGATTACTGATATGACTACATCAGACCAACATACACGCCTAAACAACTTTGAGTCCTATAAAATGCCCTACATGTTATGAATCATTGGGATTGAGTTAAATAGACAAACCTAATGGTATAGATGTGGATGTGATCAGGCTGTAGACCCCTGCATTCTCTGAATCAGCCTGGAGGAAAGAGAGAGAGAAAGATCCTTATTTTCCCTCAGACTGTCTGTCTGTCCGTCTGAAAACCAGTATGTATCTATATCCAAGTTAATTAATTTTCCTGTACTTACAGTGAGGGAAAAAAGTATTTGATCCCCTGCTGATTTTGTACGTTTGCCCACTGACAAAGAAATTATCAGTCTATAATTTTAATGGTAGGTTTATTTGAACAGTGAGAGACAGAATAACAACAAAAATATCCAGAAAAATGCATGTCAAAAATGTTACAAATTGATTTGCATTTTAATGAGGGAAATAAGTATTTGACCCCTTCTCAATCAAAAAGATTTCTGGCTCCCAGGTGTCTTTCATACAGGTAACGAACGGAGATTAGGAGCACACTCTTAAAGGGAGTGCTCCTAATCTCAGTTTCTTACCTGTATAAAAGATACCTGTCCACAGAAGCAATCAATCAATCAGATTCCAAACTCTCCACCATGGCCAAGACCAAAGAGCTCTCCAAGGATGTCAGGGACAAGATTGTAGACCTACACAAGGCTGGAATGGGCTACAAGACCATCGCCAAGCAGCTTGGTGAGAAGGTGACAACAGTTTCTGTGATTATTCGCAAATGGAAGAAACACAAAAGAACTGTCAATCTCCCTCAGCCTGGGGCTCCATGCAAGATCTCACCTCGTGGAGTTGCAATGATCATGAGAACGGTGAGGAATCAGCCCAGAACTACACAGGAGGATCTTGTCAATGATCTCAAGGCAGCTGGGACCATAGTCATCAAGAAAACAATTGGTAACACACTATGCCGTGAAGGACTGAAATCCTGCAGCGCCCGCAAGGTCCCCCTGCTCAAGAAAGCACATATACATGCCCGTCTGAAGTTTGCCAATGAACATCTGAATGATTCAGAGGACAACTGGGTGAACGTGTTGTGGTCAGATGAGACCAAAATGGAGTTCTTTGGCATCAACCCAACTTGCCGTGTTTGGAGGAGGAGGAATGCTGCCTATGACCCCAAGAAACCATCCCCACCGTCAAACATGGAGGTGGAAACATTATGCTTTGGGGGTGTTTTTCTGCTAAAGGGACAGGACAACTTCACCGCATCAAAGGGACGATGGACGGGGCCATGTACCGTCAAATCTTGGGTGAAAACCTCCTTCCCTCAGCCAGGGTATTGAAAATGGGTCGTGGATGGGTATTCCAGCATGACAATGACCCAAAACACACGGCCAAGGCAACAAAGGAGTGGCTCAAGAAGAAGCACATTAAGGTCCTGGAGTGGCCTAGCCAGTCTCCAGACCTTAATCCCATAGAAAATCTGTGGAGGGAGCTGAAGGTTCGAGTTGCCAAACGTCAGCCTCGAAACCTTAATGACTTGAAGAAGATCTGCAAAGAGGAGTGGGACAAAAATCCCTCCTGAGATGTGTGCAAACCTGGTGGCCAACTACAAGAAACGTCTGACCTCTGTGATTGCCAACAAGGGTTTTGCCACCAAGTACTAAGTCATGTTTTGCAGAGGGGTCAAATACTTATTTCCCTCATTAAAATGCAAATCAATTCATAACATTTTTGACATGCGTTTTTCTGGATTTTTTTGTTGATATTCTGTCTCTCACTGTTCAAATAAACCTACCATTAAAATTATAGACTGATCATTTCTTTGTCAGTGGGCAAACGTACAAAATCAGCAGGGGATCAAATACTTTTTTCCCTCACTGTACATCTTCATTTGCAGATTGCTTCACAGGACCTGCACCTCAGAGACAAAGACACAAGTAAGAGGTAGTTTTTTTCTGGGGGGGGGGGGGTCAGAAGAAGTGAAAATAACAGGGTTTGATGTCCCTTCACACTTCCCCTCCTGACTCAAACCACCCTGGAGACTTACAGCTCTGTTCTCACGCTTTCAAGATGCTCTGACTAAAAAATGTAAGTTAGTATGGTTGGCATTGAGTGATTAAGTGTTATTGTGCCGAGTGTCCCAAATTCACGTCCCAGGTCAGGAAGACAGGGACAGAAGACCTTCTGTTACAAACTCACCTGAGGGCAAAAATGTGAACGGTACAGAGGTG
This sequence comes from Salvelinus namaycush, assembly GCF_016432855.1. Taxonomy (NCBI): domain Eukaryota; kingdom Metazoa; phylum Chordata; class Actinopteri; order Salmoniformes; family Salmonidae; genus Salvelinus; species Salvelinus namaycush. Next base: position 23,689 of record NW_024058746.1, read on the forward strand.
ATGAGAGAATAGAACCCAGCATCCCTTGAATCCAACATGCCTGCACTGCTCATAGCTCCCATCACCAAATCATCTACAACAGAAACAAAATGAAAATGAAATTAGAATATGTGTTTGTACATGCATGTGTGTAGTTGTGTTAGTAGTGTGTACAGTGTTTGATATATTTTGTTTGGAACATACATTGGCTGTGATCATCCTGTCTGGCTGTAGGTCTGTACAACATAAAAGTATAAGAAGGTTGTGGTAAGAACATCTCATCATGGACAATACAGAACTAAAGGTTGATACAATCTGCATCATATTCACAAGGGGAATTCTTACCTCTGAGAATTGGTTTTCTCTGAAAAACAAATTAGACTAAATTAATGATATTGAATATAGCCTACACTACACAATATCACCAAAAGGAGTTGAAAGATTAACCCATGTCAAAGGCACTTATATTAATATGAGAAAGGAAAATGTTTGCAAATTATTTGTTATGCAGAATCGGAAAGTACTCACTGGTCCTCCTGCAGAGATAGACAGCTGTCAATCCCATCAGGAACACGCCCACTCCAGAAGACATACCCACTGCTGCCTGCCATAATTGCACCGCTGTTTGGTGACATGATGTCATCAGAAGAGGTCATTAGCTCTTAATCCCAATGTAAATACTTCAATGTTAGACAGGTGTTAGAATACCACTTTATTATTAGTCTTTGTAAATGTTTCCGTTTTCATATATGTGAGAAAAGACAGCAAGTCAGCTAAGCGTTTTACATTTGAGTCTGTGAAGGAAAATGTAATGTTTGTGCTTTTCTAATAACCAATTGGACTGGGTTCATGCAAGTGACTGATTGATCGTGACTGGGAGGAATCCTCACTATCAGCATAAGCAATTTGGCAGTGCGCCAAGAACATTGTTTTGAAAACCGAAAGGGGTGTCTCAGTTGGTCACATGCATGAACCAAACGTTAATGATGAATGAATTATGAATAATGAATAAGCTAAATCTTGCAAATATAACTTGTCTGTTTAAGCAGTATATAAGACAACTAATGGGACTTCCCCGGCGGAGCTCCCGACCAACGTGTACTATGGTACATTAAGTTTGTTGGAACCTCTCCAACTTATTGATAATAAAGAATTATTCATTTAATATTGACTTCAGGTGTCCCTGATGGTAATTTCCGCGACAAGTAATTTAGCAGAGTCTCTTATCCAGAGTGACTTACATTAGTGCATTCATCTTAAGATAGCTAGGTGAGGCAAGAACATATCACAATCACAACAAGTACATTTTCCATCAACAAAGTAGTTATCAGCAAAGTCAGTGCTAGCAAGCAAAGTCAGTGCTAGCAGGAAAAGACAAGTGCATTTTTGCTGTGGGATTACTAAATAAGGATACTTACCCCAAACTCTTTTTTTAATGTTTGAATTCACAACGCTGTCTGTGGAGCTTTGACCTCCTGTGCACATGCAAGATAGAGACGGTTTGTTAACAGTTAACACACATCACAACTTAGTAAACACCAATAAACCAAAACCGTGTGGCCATACTCACTTTCAGTTGGACTCTTTGGTGTGTCCGTTGTCAAAGTAGGACTAACAGTCAAATCTGGTGCAAAGCAAAGTCATTGAATCTGGTTATACAATAAGGTATCTTAATGGGATGATTTAATTAATCCAATATCAACCTCTTTTCTAGTAATTAGGCACATTTGTGATGAAAAAAGAATACAAAGACCTGGGTTTGACAAAATATGTCATTATTTTTCAGTTTTACTAACTAAAGATGACCAACACACCTGATGTAGGATTCACTGCTGTGCTAGGGGCCAAATGAGAGGTCAAACCTGGTGAGAAGAGATGAGAAGAGAAATGTACATTTGTTTCATATCAAATAAAATAAAATGTTTTACAACAGGTGTTACAATACAGCCTTACCATGAAACACTTACTTTCAACAATGACATTTTTTTAAGTAAGAAAATATTAGATTTTTAAAAATTATAAATAATTAAATAAATTAAAAATTAAAACAATTAAAAGTAACACAATAAAATAACAATAACGAGGCTATATACAGGAGGGAATTCAGGTAATATGTATATGTAGGAAGGTGTAAAGTGACTATGCATAGTAAATAAACAACGAGTAGCAGCAACGTAAAAAGTAGGTGAATGCAAATAGTCTGGTTAGACATTTGATGAACTCTTTAGCAGTCTTATGGCTTGGGGGTAGAAGCTGTTAAGGAGCCTTTTGGACCTAGAATTGGCGATCCGGTACCACTTGCCATGCGGTAGCATAGAGAAAAGTTTATGACTTGGGTGACTGGAGTCTTTGACAATTTTTAGGGCCTTCCTTTGACCCCGCCTGGTATAGATGTCCTGGATGGCAGGAAGCTTGTCCCCAGTGATGTACACTAACCTCTGCGGTCGGATGCCGAGCAGTTGCCATACCAAGCGGTGATGCAATCAGTCAGGATGCTCTCGATGGTGCAGCTGTATAACTTTTTGAGAATCCCATGACAAATATTTTCAGTCTCCTGAGAGGGGATAGGCATTGTCATGCCTTCTTCACGACTGCCTTGGTGTGTTTGGACAATGATAGTTTGTTAGTGATGTGGACACCAAGGAAGTTAAAGCTCTCGAACCCGCTCCACTACAGCCCCGTCAATGTGAATGGGGGCGTGCTTGTTGTCTTGGCATCACACTGACAGGTCTCTGACCTCCTCCCTATAGGCTGTCTCATCATTGTCGGTGATCAGGCCTACCACCATTGTGTCGTAGGCAAACTTAATGATGGTGTTGGAGACGTGCATGACCAAGCACCTGTGGATGAACAGGTAGTACACGAGGGGAGTCAACACACACCTTTGACAGGCCCCTGTGTTGAGGATCAATGAGGCAGATTTTGTTGTTGCCTACCCTTACAACCTGGGGGCTGCCCATCAGGAAGTCCAGGATCCAGTTGCAGAGGGAGGATTTAAGGCCCTGGGTACTTAGCTTAGTGATGAGCTTTAAGGGGAAATATAGTGTTGAACGCTGAGCTTTAGTCAGCAAACAGCATTCTCACGTAGGTGTTCCTTTTGTCCAGGTGGGAAAAGGCAATGTTGAGACCAATAGCGATTGCGTCATTTGTGGATCTGTTGGGGCGGTATGTGAATTGTAGTGGGTTTTGGTTAATACATCCCATGCCTCAATGCCATCGGATGAATCCCAAAACATATTCCAGTCTGTGCTAGAAAAACTGTCCTGTAGCTTAGCATGCGTGTCATCTGACCACTTCCGTTATGAGCAAATCAATGGTAAGTCCTGCTTGAGTCTTTGCTTGTTAGCAGGAATCAGGAGGATAGAATTATGGTCAGATTTGCCAAATGGAGGGTGAGGGAGAGATTTGTACGCATCTCTGTGTGTGGAGTAAAGGTGGTCTAGAGATTTTTTTTCCTCTGGTTGCACATTTGACATGCTGGTAGAAATTAGGTAAAATGGATGAAGTTTTCCTGCATTAAAGTCCCTAGCTACTAGGAGCGCCGCTTCTGGATGAGCATTCTCTTGTTTGCTTATGGCCTTATACAGCTCATTGAGTGCAGTCTTCGTGCCTGCATCGGTTTATGGTGGTAAATAGACAGCTACGAAAAATATAGATAAACTCTCTTGGTAAATAGTGTGGTCTACAGCTTATCATGAGATATTCTACCTCAGGCGAGCAAGACCTCTAGACTTCCAGTTGTTTTTGACAAATAGACACAGACCACCACCCCTCGTCTTACTGGAGGTTTATTGTTCTGTCTTGCCGATGCACGGAAAACCCAGCCAACTGTATATGATCCATGTTCTCGTTCAGTCATGACTTGGTGAAACATAAGATACGGATGGTAAACCGGGATTATCCACTTGCAGACGAATTCTCACCAAACATCATGATCTGCGGCCCCTGTATCGGAATCTCCTCTTCATGCGAATGACGGGGCTTTGGGCCTGGTCTGTGAAGAGACGTAAATCTTTCTCCTTCAATTCATTAAGAAAAAATCTTCGCCCAGTGAGTAATCGCTGTTCTGATGTCCAGAAGCTCTTTTCGGTCATAAGAGACGGTGGCAGAAACATTATGCACAAAACAAGTCACAAACAACGCAAAAAAAACACCCAGAATGACACAATTGGTTAGGAACCCGTAAAACGGCAGCCATCCCCTCAGGGGGCCATTCATATCTAAGAAAAGTACAACAAAGTAGAGTGACCGTACAAGCAGCCATGAATAAGTCTATGAGTAAACCTGTTGGAGCTTTAGTGAATTAGAGTGAACTAAACATGTCATTGTAAAGTAAGGGATACTTACTAGTTGGTCTCACTGATGTCAGGGGTCAAAGTAGAAGTAACAGTCGAAACTGCTGGAAAGTAATACAAGTCAATTCTGTATCTGATTACACAAATAGAAAGGTGTTCATTATTTCTGTTAGAGAACAACACAACTCAGTCAGTAGAAAGATTAAATGCTCACATTTACATAATTTGGCATATTACTGTTAAAACCCAGAACCTTAAAAGCTTATGGTGTACCATGGGATGCCCCGTTAACATCCCACATAATGCTTACATGGATATTCCCTTCATTAACTTCTAGAATGGTCTCTGCCACTTATGATTGCCTGCTGTCTGTTAAATGCTCTACATTGGGTGTCACTCTAGTATGGAACCGTGAAATGCAGGGATTGGGGCCTGACCTGAACTGGGATACCATTTGGGGAAATGTATTTGTTACCTCTAAAAACCCAGCACACCAGCTTATACATTATAAGCTTATACATAGAAGTTATGCAACACCATTAAATGTTTTAAGATGAAGCTGATTCCTACTCCAATATGTGAGAGATGGCGTATGAGTACTGTTGTAACACTAATGTTTTGGGAATGTCCTGTGGTGTCCCAGTTCTGTTCACATGTTCCAAATGTCCTTACAAAAATATGTTTCCCTGTGAATATCCACCTTAATTTTTGTTGAATGATAACTGGTTCAGAAAATAATCATTAATGCTGGGTTAACAGCAGCAAAAAAAGGTTATCCTTAGTGGATTACCCCTACAATCCTCTTGCCTCAAACACGGTTATCATATTTTCAAGATATTGTTCCTATAGAGCGATCAGCGGCCATGATAAACAAAGCTCGGGCAAATACAATTCAGGCATGGGATGTATTAACCAAAACTCTATCAGATATCAACACCTCTTGAACAAGCAATGGACCTACATGGTAAGGGAGTTGGAGATAGACATTTTATTTTCTGAGAATAATATAGAATATTTTTTATTGTAAACTTCACTTCCTTCCTGTAAATGTCTAATTTGTCTGAGAAAAGACAGGTAGTCAGCTAGAGATGGATGCTTACCCAGAACGCTTTCTGTGGAGCTTTGACCTCCTGGGCACATGCAAGAGAGAGACTGTTTAATAACAGGTAACACACAACACAACTTATTACGCCACTAAACTAAAATCATGTGGACTCTTTGGGGTGTCAGTTGTCAAAGTAGAACTAGCGGTCGAACCTGGTGCAAAACAAAGTCATTGGATCTGATTATACAAAAATTAAGGTATTTAAATGAGTTGATTTAATTAATGAGATATAAACCTATTTTTTTAATCAGGGGAAATTAGGAGTAAAAACCTGAGTAAAATAAATCTAGCCTATTTGTTTAGGTCCTTTCTGCTAACTAGAGAAAGATGACCAACACACCTGATGTAGGATTTACTGCCATGCTGGGGGTCAAAGGAGAGGTCAAACCTAGTGAGAAGAGATTACACAAGAACAAATGTAAATTAATTTAATATCTAAGGTCATTCAATAGGCATAAAGAGAGAAGTACACTACACATTACCTACAAATCAGATGGACTAAAAGTACACAAATCTAGACTGAAATTACAAGCAGCTATGAGTGGGTCAATTCATAAATCGGATGGAGCTTTAGTGAATTAATGGTAACAAAAATATACATGTAAATTAAAATTAGTGGGCCTACTTACTGGTAGTTGATCTCACTGGGGTGTCTGGGGTCAAAGTAGAAGTAACAGTCGAAACTAGTGGGAAGCAATATAATTACACAAGAATAAGGTATTACATAATGTTGGTCTCTTAATTTTACAGGCCCGTAATCTAAACCATTGACTGTATAATTGGTATTTGCATAGATGGTCATTTAGAGGCCCAACACACCTTCTGTAGGACTCACTGTCGTGCTGGTAGGCAAAGTAGATCTAGGACCTTGAGTCAAACCCACTGAGAAAACACATATTAATGAAATTAGCATTTTATTAATGATCGTATTATTGATTATCATGGTGTTGTTGGCCTTTTGAAATACCTTCATGACTTATCTATTCAAAGTGGGCAAAGTAAGACTATAAAAATCACTACGGACAGATTGCTTCTAGCCCTGGTAGATGATATTTCTCCTCATTATAGAGATGATAAGACCAATTCATAATGTGATAAAGTCTTTCAGGACAGATACGGTGTTGATTGTTGTTATCAGCTTCCTAGAATAAGGTCACCATGTATCTAACAGCAGAAGCCTAACAGTGCATAGATACAATCTAAACACTGAACCAGTTCAACAAAGAATTTAAACTACACAACCTGGGACTCAACACCAGATCAGCCTGGGACCTGGCCCAGAATAAGACAGTGTGGAGATCCATATGTCAAGGTGCTGTGCTCCAAGGAGCGAGCGAAGATGAGTGAGTTATTGAGTTAGTGGGGGGGGGTCAGAATGAATATAGTCATATTAAACAAATCAATGGGTAGTCAGATCATGAAGACCTGCAGCACTGATAGATTCTTACTGTATAGATAATGACTCACCTGTAAAGCTGTACCCATCACTGCGTGGTGAGAGAGAGTTTGGTCCTGAGCTCACGCTGTAGTCACAGCTCACCTCCTTACTCCTCACTGACTGTAGACTTCTAATAAGATCATTCTCGTCCACAGAGAATTGACAGAACCAGTATTTGGAATCTGTGTGTTTCTTCTTCCAGACGTGTGCTCTAAAAATACGCTTACTCTGCTCTCCAACATACAGGTTACAGGTGGTGTCATTACTGACAGAGCCAGGAATTAAACAGATGATGATGAGGTTCTCTTTCAGACTGACTAATATTTGGTTTCTGACCTGTTGGGAGAGGACAACGACTTAATGAAGTACAAGGCACACTATTCTGCACATAACAATATATTGTAGAGCCTGCAGTCTTTCACTATGCAAGTTCAAATCATGATGGTCATAAGCATGACATGGACTTGTGATTTGTATAACTATTTTGAATTAACTTGGACTGTGATTTAAAAACGTTAATTAAAATTAATTAATTTGTTCAAAATAAGTTAGCAATAAATTAAGCATTTGCCCAATGGGCACAGACGTCAGTTCTACACCTCGTTTTGATTTACATTTGATTGAGTTGTCAACTAATGTGAATTCAAAGTGAAATCAACAACATTTCATCCATGTCATTGGATTTAGGTTCAATGTTGGGTGAAAAAAAGACCAACATTCACAAAATTATTTTGGCAAATCCAATACATTTTCCACGTTGATTTAATGCCATCAGAAGGAAACATATTTTTTTGTTAAAAAGAGGTATAAACAATGTTTATTTAACAAGTTTTTGCCCATACTAATAAACCTGCCCTTAAAAAATGTACATACAGTATATATGTATTTCATACATATTTCTGTATTTTTATGTAAGTATCTTACCTGTAATACTGTATGTATCACTGCGGGGAGACAGAGAGTGTGATCCTGTGTTCACTCTATAGTCACAGCTCACATCTCTCTCCAACTGCAGATGCCTGAACAGATCATTTTTAGTAACACTGAAGGTACAGAATAGTTTGGATAATGCTGCGTTAAATCTCCTGACCCAAGCCTCTTTGTAGGCTTGAGGCTGGTCTCCAGTGTACAGGTTACAGCTATGACCATCACTGACAGACTCAGGAAGTACACAAATAATGGTGATGTCATGAGAAGATTCGTCATTGACACTAATGTCTGGTTTCTGCAGTTTACCTGTGAGGAGAACACATCAATAACTGTCCATACTGTAGGTTAATGAGAATACACACCTCTTTCTGTACTAGATAACAAAAAGAGTAAGAACTAAATAGTCTGTATATGTTAGCATGACATTACATATTCCAATCTGATTACAGTGAGCCAATCAGATCAGTGTATTCATAATAATACTACTATTTTACCAAGAATAGTGATAGGCGCAGGATGACTGTGTTGATGGATAGTGAGTCTCTACTGTGTAAAAACATCTGTTTGACCTCGGCAGATAAACGTTCACCTGCCCACGAGAGCAGCTCAGCCCCTGTGAGTGACCTCGTACAGGGTGAGGGTTTAGGATATCTCCCCTCTGTGTAGAAGTAACACTGAGACACAGAGGTAGATTGAGAAGTGTGACATCTCAGCTGAACTGTGTCTCTCTCTCTGATGACTGCAGGACTCACTGTCAACCTGGGAAGAGGAGGGCCTGTAAGATCAGAAGAGAGGAGTATTTCAAATGTTTGACTTGTTTTGAGAAATTTACTGACAACCATTCAATTGGATTTAAATATGCATGTCTATTATAAAATCAAGTAAATCTATCAACATTTAATGTCTAAAAACATTTATCTTCAAGTTTATTGAGACTAAAGGATTTTGATAATAAGGTCCATTCGTTCATATAATGATAGTATGTGAAATATATATTGTTTTAAGTAATGGCTTATTACAACATACGTAAAAATATTCCAGACTGTGTTGAGGAAGATCTGAGAGGACAGAGGAACTGAGCATTTTGTTACTGGTTTGGGAAATGTACTGTCAGCCGTTAAACATAAAACAATCACACTTAGTTTTTTCAGACCCTAGATCTTTGAGAATAATTCCCAGCGATAGTATGGGAAATAATGGGGATATAATATATTGCTTCATGAAACGGCTCTTTACAAAAGACAATAGCGTATTTGTAGAGGACCAATTGAGCAGTACAGTGTTTGCAGTGTTTACAGCTATAGACATTTGTTTTACCCTGAATTTGGACAGAAGTAGGTTCACTGTATACGGATTTAAACTGCCAACCTTCAGCACTGTATTGTATTAATCATTTATCAGTCATTCCTGTTGAATTCATAGTGTCAGATGGATACACTATCAGCTAATGTTACGTTTGAATGATAAGATTATATATTTCCAGGGTAACTAAAAACTCATAAGTTTGATACTGACCTTGGGCTTTGATGGATTGGAAGGTATCTAGAAATGATAAAATATGTTATCGTCTGACATTCTAAAAAAATGTATTCTACATGAGATACCGGAACACTTCACACAAGTTGGTAATGTAGCATAATCTACTGTAATGCATTAATGGGGATCAAGCGATGGCCATTATTTTCTGAACAAAATGTTAAATAATGATAGAGAGCAATAAATAAGATGATTAATGGAATAAGATACAAGACACTCATCATAGTCAAGAGATTCAGAAATATCGAGAGTTCCTAAAGTAAAAGACTAAAAGAGGGGAGAGTGTCACGGTTTTCTAAAGTTGAACCCAGAAGCAGACCAGGACAAGGAGAGTAAGACGAAGGTGAGTATTTATTTACAAGTTTGAATGTAGTGATAGAAAAATCCAAGTGATGGAGCGGGCAGCGGAGGTGAGTTGATGGGATTGAATAGGAAGATCCAATGAAGTAACTGAAGTCACCGACGACCAGGTAGGGATGAGATGAGTGTTCCGGGTGAATGACTGTAGACAGAAAAAAAGTTCAAGGCAAGCAAAACGTACAAAACAACAAAACAAACTCTATCAAACTGGAGGTTGATACACTGGCACAACATACTGTTCATGGCTAACGATCCGGCAGGGAATGGATGTCAGGTCAGTGCTTATGAAGTGGAGGGGTGATGATCAGGACCAGGTGTGCAGATAGCGGATTGGAAACAGGTGCGGTAAATCAGAGATCTCCCAACCAGCTACGTCGCCCGGCAACCAGACAGGGTGCGTTCCAGGACACCGGAAAAAACACTCCAGGACAGAACACAGGCAAAAACAGACTCAGGAAGCGGGATTCGTGACAGTACCCCCCCTCCGACGAACGCCACCGGGCGTACTACCCGGAGCGCCAGGGTGGAGGCGGTAGAAGTCACGAAGCAGGTCAGCATCAAGGATCTGACGCCGAGGAATCCAACTCCTCTCCTCTGGACCATATCCTTCCCAATCCACGAGATACTGGAACCCTCTACCCCGCCGTCTGGAGTCCATGATGCGGCGCACCGTGTAGACAGGACCACCTCCGATCATCCGAGGAGGAGGAGGACGAGGAGGAGGGGGCAACAGAGGACTGAGGAGAACCGGCTTGAGGCAGGAGACATGAAAGGTGGGGTGTACTCTAAGCGTTGCAGGCAACTTCAGTCGAACCACAACAGGATTAATGATTCTCTCCACCACAAACGGACCAATGAACTTCTGTGACAGTTTCCTCGACTCAGTCCGTAGAGGAAGATCCCGTGTAGCCAACCAAACCTTATCTCCGACGGTATAAGCGGGGGCAGGAATACGGCGACGATTCGCCTGGATCTGATACCGGTCAGAAACTCTAAGGAGGGCCTTCCTGGCCCGATGCCAGGTCCGGTGGCAACGACGAATGTGGGCCTGGACAGAGGGAACCGAGAGATCCCTCTCCTGAGAAGGAAACAAGGGAGGTTGGTAACCATACAGGCACTGGAAGGGAGACATCCCAGTGGCAGATGAAGGGAGAGTATTATGGGCATACTCGACCCAGGGTAACTGAGAGGACCAAGAGGTGGGATCAGAGGAGACAAGACAGCGCAGCGTGGACTCCATCTTCTGGTTGGCTCTCTCCGCCTGACCATTAGATTGGGGGTGAAAACCCGATGTGAGACTGACTGTAGCTCCAATGGCCAAACAGAAGGATCTCCAGACAGCAGAGGTAAACTGAGGACCACGGTCAGAAACAATGTCACTGGGCAATCCGTGGACCCTGAAAACCTCCCTAACAAGGATCTCGGACGTCTCAGTGGCAGATGGAAGCTTGGAGATGGGGACAAAGTGAGCGAACTTGCTGAATCTGTCCACAATGGTCAGAATGACCGTGTTCCCACCAGAAGAGGGCAACCCCGTGACAAAGTCCAGGGCCAGATGCGACCAAGGTCGCCGGGGAATAGGTAGGGGGTGAAGAAGCCCAGAGCTGGGCCGATTGGTACTCTTATTCTGCGCACAAACAGGACAAGCGGCAACAAACCTCCGGGTATCTTCTCCCATGGCAGGCCACCAAAAACGTCTGCGCAGTAGCGCCATAGTCCGGGCAACGCCAGGGTGACAAGCTATCTTGCTGGCGTGGGACCACTGAAGGACATCAGAACGGACCGACTCAGGCACGAACAACCGACCGGGTGGACCGTTACCGGGGCCGGGCTGCGTCCGAAGGGCCGCCATCACATCCTCCTCAATCCTCCATGTAACGGCTCCCACGACAATGTTCTGGGGAAGAATCGTCTCAGTCTTGGCCCTACTCTCCTCCGTCTTGGAGAACATCCGGGACAAGGCGTCCGCCTTGCCGTTCTTCAACCCAGGTCGGAACGTCAGGGAAAAATTGAAACGTCCAAAAAACAAAGCCCACCTGGCCTGACGGGAGTTGAGACGTTTAGCCGATTGCACGTAAGCCAGATTCTTGTGGTCAGTCCAGACCACAAACGGTTGCTCCGCTCCCTCCAACCAGTGACGCCACTCCTCCAAGGCAAGCTTCACAGCGAGAAGCTCCCGGTTACCCACATCGTAGTTTCTCTCAGCTGGTGAAAGACGACAAGAGTAGAAGGCGCAAGGATGGAGTTTACCGTCAGTAGAGCTACGCTGGGACAGGATGGCGCCCACCCCCACATCAGACGCGTCCACCTCAACAACAAACTGACGGGAAGTGTCAGGTTGAGAGAGAATCGGGGCGTTGGTGAATCGGCTCTTCAAGTTCAGAAATGCTCGGTCTGCCTCAGGAGTCCAACAGAAAGTTCTAGTGCAAGACGTCAGAGCAGTTAAAGGGGCGGCCACCCGGCTGTAATCACGGATAAACCTCCGATAGAAGTTCGCAAACCCCAGGAATCTCTGGAGCTGCAATCTCGTACCGGGCTGGGCCCAATCCCGAACCGCCCAAACCTTCTCTTGGTCCATCTTGATCTCTCCCCTGGAGATGATGTACCCGAGGAAGGACGTAGTGTGGGCGTGAAAATCACACTTTTCAGCCTTCACGAACAGGCGGTTCTCCAATAACCGCTGCAGGACCTGCTTAACATGCTGGATGTGGCTGGAAAGCTCCTTGGAGAAAATAAGGATGTCATCCAGGTAAACGAACACAAACAGACCGATCATATCCCTCAGCACGTCATTCACCAAACTTTGGAACACTGCTGGAGCGTTGGAAAGTCCAAACGGCATCACCTGGTACTCGAAATGTCCCATAGGTGTATTGAACCCAGTCAACCACTCGTCCCCCTCTTTGATCCGAACCAGATGATACGCATTGCGTAGATCAAGCTTCGTAAACACAGTAGCACCCTGTAAAGAGTCGAAAGCGGAGCTCATCAAGGGCAGGGGGTACTTGTTCTTGACCGTAATATCATTCAACCCCCGATAATCAATACACGGTCGAAGAGAGCCATCCTTCTTACTCACAAAAAAAAATCCAGCTCCCAGGGGTGATGACGAGGGACGAATGAGACCTGCAGCAAGAGACTCCTTTATGTAGGTCTCCAGGGCTTCCCGGTCAGGTCGAGAGATACTGTATAACCGTCCCTTGGGAAAGGCAGCTCCAGGGAACAGATTAATCGTACAATCATAAGGTCGGTGGGGAGGAAGTGACTGAGCCTTCTGCTTACTGAACACCTCACCCAACTCGTGATATGTTTCAGGAACCAGGGACAAATCAGGAGGAGCAGACTCACTGACCCGACTGGGGACAGCCGGAGAACAGGCAGTCCTGAGGCAGTTAGCATGGCACTCAATGCTCCAACTAGTTACCTTTCCAGTCACCCAATCGAACGAGGGATTGTGTTCTCTTAGCCACGGGTATCCAAGAACAAGAGGAACATGGGGGGAAGGCAAAATGAAAAAAGAAATAACCTCTGAATGATTCCCCGACAACAACATCTTAACCGGTTCAGTCCTCATAGTGATCCGTGCCAGACTACTGCCGTTCAGAGTGGTTGCTTCAATGGCTTCCGGTAATTGCTCCTTGGAAAGCCCCAGCTGTTCCACTAAATCGGCATCAATGAAGCTGTCATCGGCACCTGAATCGATGAAAGCGTTAATCGCTAAACTCTGATTCTTATTTATGAGGGTAGCAGGAAAATGAGGTCTGACAGGGCTCTTGAGAGGTTGAAACTGGCTCGCTAACAAACCTCCCAAACTTAACGAGCCGAGCAGTTTAACGGGCGCTGAGGACAAACGGAGATGTAATGTTCCGAGCTACCACAGTAGAGGCAGCTGTTGGTCTCATATCTACGTTGGCGCTCATCCTTAGTTAACCCGTGCCGCCCCACTTGCATAGGTTCAGGATCTGGCGGCAGGACTCCTGACCCGAATGGTAACCGAGTAGCTGATTGATTGGACGGGACCCACTGCTTCTCCCTCCTTCTCTCTCGAACTCTGTTATCCACCCTAATAGCTAATGCGACCAAACTGTCCAGGTCACAAGGCTCCGGATAGGAGATCAACTCATCCTTGAGTTGCTCCGACAACCCCTGGTAAAAAGCCGCTTGTAGTGCCTCATTCCACCCACTCTCCACAGCCAATGTCCGGAACTCAATAACAAAATCTGCCACGTAGCGAGCTCCTTGGCGAAGAGAGAACAAACGCTTAGCTGCGTCCTTACCTCGGACTGGATGGTCAAAAAGCTTTCTCATCTCTGCCGTGAACTCCTGGTATGACGCCATGCAGGTGTCCTGTTGTTCCCAAACAGCTGAAGCCCATTCCAAAGCTCTACCACGCAGCAGTTCAATAACAAAAGCTATCCTAGCCTTGTCTGTGGCGTAAGAGTGGGGCTGCAGATCAAACACTAAACCACACTGCATAAGAAATGAACGGCATCTTCCCAAATCCCCTTCGTACTTATCAGGCGTCGGTACATTGGGCTCACGGAAGGAAACCGCTCCAGAAGCGGCAGGTGAGAGGGGTGAAACAGGTGGTGGAGGATCCGTCGGCAAACTGAGCTGATCCTGGATACTCGTCAAGCTAGCAGAGAAGTTCCGGACTGAATTCGCTATCTCCTGTAGCGCCGTGCTGTGTTGTCCCAATATATTCCCCTGATGGGTAATGGCATGGCGAACGGATTCCAGGTCCGCTGGGTTCATTCCTGGCCGGATCGTTCTGTCACGGTTTTCTAAAGTTGAACCCAGAAGCAGACCAGGACAAGGAGAGTAAGACGAAGGTGAGTATTTATTTACAAGTTTGAATGTAGTGATAGAAAAATCCAAGTGATGGAGCGGGCAGCGGAGGTGAGTTGATGGGATTGAATAGGAAGATCCAATGAAGTAACTGAAGTCACCGACGACCAGGTAGGGATGAGATGAGTGTTCCGGGTGAATGACTGTAGACAGAAAAAAAGTTCAAGGCAAGCAAAACGTACAAAACAACAAAACAAACTCTATCAAACTGGAGGTTGATACACTGGCACAACATACTGTTCATGGCTAACGATCCGGCAGGGAATGGATGTCAGGTCAGTGCTTATGAAGTGGAGGGGTGATGATCAGGACCAGGTGTGCAGATAGCGGATTGGAAACAGGTGCGGTAAATCAGAGATCTCCCAACCAGCTACGTCGCCCGGCAACCAGACAGGGTGCGTTCCAGGACACCGGAAAAAACACTCCAGGACAGAACACAGGCAAAAACAGACTCAGGAAGCGGGATTCGTGACAGGAGAGAAGAAGAGGAATATCCTGTAGAACAAACAGATGATGAAACTGTAGAAATTTAGAAATAACTCACCAAAAAGGAGGATGACCAAGAACAGATGACCAGCCATATCAGGGATGAACAATGCCATTTGTCAGACAGCTACATACTGTTAGTCTGACTTCACAGTAAGGTGTGTGACTGAGTCAGAGGATTGTTTGAATAGAGAAGTAGATGTGGAGCTTGTTCACTACAAAACCACAGAGAGCAAAAACCTTAACAACAGTCTCATACGGCAAGCGTGAGCTAATGTTGCAGGGGTAAGGGTATCTGAACAATCAGAATAATTTATCGGTCATACACTCCCCTCCATATGCATGTGGACAGTGAAGCCCAAAAAATATATTTGGCTCTTTTCTCCAGTATTTTAGATTTGAGATAGAATGTTTTCATTAAAGCGACAGTACAGAATTTCCCCTTTATTTGAGGATATTTTCATAAAGTTTTCATTCCCCTTGACTGATTATTATAATAATAATTATTATTATTATTCTGTTACAGCCTGAATTCAAAATGTATTTTAAAAAACATGTCTCACCCATCTACACACAATACCCCATTATGACAAACTGAAAACATTGAAAATGAAATAGAGAAATATCTCATTTTGATAAGTTTTTACACCCCTGAGTCAATACTTTGTAGAAGCACCTTTGGCAGCGATTACAGCTGTGAGTCTTTCTGGGTCTCTAAGTCTCTAAGAGCTTTCCACACCTGGATTGTGCAACATTTGCCCATTATTCTTTTCAAATGTCTTCAAGCTCCGTCCAATTGGTTGTTGATCATTCCCAAACAACCGTTTCAGATCTTGCCATAGATTTTCAAGTAGATTTAACTCAAAACTGTAACTCTGCCTTTCACTGTCTTCTTGGTAAGCAACTCCAGTGTAGATTTAGCCTTGTGTTTTAGGTTAATATCCTACAGAAAGGTGAATTCATCTCCCAGTGTCTGGTGGAAAGCAGACTTGACCAGGTTTCCCTCTAGGACTTTGCCTATGTTTAGCTCCATTCTGTTAATTTTCTATCCTGAAAACCTCCCCAGTCCTTAATGATTACAAGTATACCCATAACATGACGCTGCCACCACTGTGCTTGAAAATATGGAGTGGTACTCAGTAACGTGTTGTATTCGATTTGCCCCAAAAATAGCATTTTGTATTCAGGACATAAGAGTGAATTGCTTTGCCACATTTTTTGCAGAATTACTTTAGTGCCTTGTTGCAAACAGGTACAAGCTTCCTTCTTTTCACTCCGTCATTTAGGTTAGTATGGTAGATTAACTACAATGTTGTTGATCCATCCTCAGTTTTCTCCTATCACAGCCAATAAACTCTGTAACTGTTTTAAAGTCATGATTGGGCTCATGGTGAAATCTCTGAGCGGGTTTCTTCCTCTCCGGCAACTAAGTTAGGAATGATGCCAGTATCCAAAGTGTAATTAATACCTTCACCATGCTCAAATGGATATTCAATGGCTGCTTCTTCTTTTTTTCCCACATCTACCAATAAGTGTCCTTCTATATGAGGCATTAGACAACCTGTGACAATCTGTGTTTGAAATTCACTGCTTGACGGACCGACCTTACAGATAGTTGTATGTGCGGGGTACAGAGATGAGGTCATTCAAAATCATGTTAAACACTATTATTGCACACAGAGTGAGTTCATGCAACTTAATATGTGACTTGTTAAGCACATTTCTACTCCTGGACTTATTTAGGCTTTCCATAACAAAGGGGTTGAATACTTATTGACTCTTTTTTTTTTAACCTGTTGGATACATTTGCAGTTTGTTTTGGTTGTGTTTTGGATTATGTTTTGCTCAATAGGAAATTAATTGTATCCAACTGTTATGGAAGGAGGTATCACAGAGGTGAAATAATAGACATAAATACAGTAGATTTGGCATTTACTAGGGGGAAGAAACAAGAAAAATGCTCAAAGGGGAGTATGCCCCGGACTCCTCCAAAAACTCCAAAATATAAATATTAACACAGTAACAGATATTATGGATAGACATGTAACAGAAACCAGTTGAACATGTGTAATACAGTATAAATATCTTAAGCAACTTATTTACAGTAACTGGATGTGTGATAAACAAAGGATATCATATGAGAAAGAATGTATTTGTGTGAGATGTGTGAGACATAGAGGTGTAGTTTCAGTGTGTCTGCAGAAGACTGTACAACCCATCCGGCTGGGCTGAGGTTGCTGGTCTGTCGGGGATTGAGCTGTATACATGGTACCAATCTTAAACTGAAAGTCATAAAACACGGCGAGAGTGACTTTTTAAACATTTATTTAACCTTTATTTAACTAGGCAAGTCAGTTAAGAACAAATTCTTATTTACAATGACTGCCTACACCGGCCAAACCCGGACAATTGTATGCCGCCCTATGGGACTCCCAATCACGGCCTGGTGTGAAACAGCCTGGATTTGAACCAGGGTGTCTGTTGTGACACCTCTAGCACTGAGATGCAGTGCCACTCGGGAGCCCCTAAAGTGTTGTCAGAAGTGAGAGAGAGAGTGAGAGAGAGAGAGAGATACTTTAATCCTCTAGTCAGTCTGTCTGTGAAAACAGTGCTACATATAACAATATAACAATATGATACAATGAACTGTACAACGATATATCTATACTCCATGCAATTATTTGTGCTGTACTTACATGTTCATTTGCAAATGCCTGTGTATCCACATCAACAGGACTTGCACATCACAGAGAGAGACAATTCCATGAGTAAGAGGTTGTGTATGTATGTATGAGTGTGTGTTTGAGGGTGGGTCATGTGTATATTACATGTCTACATTGCATGTGTGTTACTTAGTCGAGTTTGCCCTATTGCGTTAGTAACAGCCAAACAGAAGAAGTGCAAGTAACAGGGCTTGATGTCATTTCACACTTCTCCTTATGTCTCAAACTCCCCTGCAGATCTACAGCTCTATTCTCACGCTGCTGATGCTCGGACACATTCATTTCTGTTTTAAGTGTCATATATGCATTTTGATATGGTTGAAAAGGTTAGGCACAAAGTTCAAGCATGTACAGTAGCTGTGCACTTGCAGATGGTCCCGAGATCTGAGGGACAAACCTGAGGGCATGAACGTGTACAGTACAGAAGTGATCTGAGAATCGATTCCAGCATCTCCTGAATCCACCTATAGTAGAGAGAGAGGGCGAAGAAGAGAGAGAAGAGATAGACTTTTTATCCTCCTGTCTAAAAACTGTGTCTATTCTGCTCTCTAACTCGTGACATGAACTGCACCCTCCTTTGTATCACAGGAAGTGTTTGTGGGTTTTGTGTCATTCTGTGTCATTCTGAGGTCTACACATGTCCAATGCAAGATGTAGGTTATTTGATCAAAAATAGTTTATAAGACTAAACTGAAAAACATCTTATTTGTTAATAAATATAAATGACCATATAAATCTGTAAATAAATCTAGCTGTTGATTTAATACTTTGAACATTCATATGTTGAAGCAATACTAAGGTATTATTAAGGTATTGATCCTCAGATCAGACAGTCAGAGGGCAGAGGATGCTGGTGAGAGGAGTTATAGGAGGACGGTCTCATTGTAATCGTTGAAATGGTATTAATGGAATGGAGTCGAACACGTAGTTTTGATGTGTTTGATTTGTTTGACTCCGTCCTATTAAATCCATTACAATCATTACAATGAGCCTGTCCTCCTATAACTCATCCCACCAGCCTCCTCTGTCAGAGGTGTATATGTGTACAGATACCACTGTAATGTAGAATATTCACCATGACTCCGCTGCTCACCGCTCCCATAGACACCAAATCATCTACAACATAAACACAATGAAAATGGGATTATAGTGTTTGTACATGAGTGTATATAGTTATGTAAGTTGTATGTGTGTCTATGTTGATGTATTTTGTTTGGAACATACATTGGCTGTGATCATCCTGTCTGGCTGTAGGTCTGAACAACATAAAAGTATAAGACGTTTGTGGTAAGAACATCTCATCATGGACAATACAGAACTAAAGGTTGATACGATCTGCATCATATTCACGAGGAGAATTCTTACCTCTGAGAATTGGTTTTCTCTGAAAAACAAATGAGGCTAAATTAATTATATTGAATATAGTCTAATCTATACAGTATGATCAAAATGAGATGATAAATTAACCCATGCCATAGGAACTTACATTAATATCAGCACGGTAAATTTGCAAATGATTTGTTTTGCAGAATCAAATGTACTCACTGATCCTCCTGCAGAGACAGACAGCTGTCAATCCTACCAGGAGCACGCCCACTCCAGAAGCCACACTTACTGCTGCCTGCCATATTTGCCCCACTATTTGGTGACATGATGACATCGGGAGAGGTCATTAGCTCTTGGACCACATTATTGTTTTTCTAAGAAAATGTGCACAGCTCTGTTTTCATATGTGTGAGAAAAGACAGCTCGAAAAGGATACTTACCCAGAATGCTTTCTTGACTGTTTGATTCCACATCACTTTCTGTGGAGCTTTGACCTCCTGGGCACATGCAAGAGAGAAGGACAGTTTAATAACAGAGTTATGCAAATATTTCTAAGAATAAACAAATTGTTTGATTAATCCTAAACCTTTGACTGAATTTACATTTGTCTATATTTGCAAAACTGGTTTATGCTCTAATAGACTAAAATATTTAGAAAACTAAATGAAACCTATTGGCTATACTTACTTTCAGTTGGACTCGCTGGGGTGTCAGTGGTCAAAGTACAGCAAACAGTCGACCCTGATGCAAAGCAAATCATTGGATCTGATTATACAAAAATACATCTAAATGGGTTGATTTTAATCAATCAAAAATCAACCTCTTTTTGTAATGAGGCAAATTTGCGATGGGAAAAAAACATGGAGAAGATAAGCTACTCTATTTGTTTTACTTATATTTGCTAACTAGATAAAGATGATGATAAAGGATTCACTGCCGTGCTAGGGGTCAAAGGGGAGGTCAAACCTGGTGAGGAGAGATTACTCATATTACACAAGAACAAATGTAAATTAATATAATATCTAAGGTATTTCAATAAGCAGAAAGAGAGAAGTACAATACACATTACCTACAAATCAGATGGACTAAAAATGGTTAAAAATCTGGACTGAAATTACAAGCAGCTATGAATCTATTAGTTAACCGGAGCTTTAGTGAATGAATGTGAACAAAGATATTGTACTTGCAAACTAAGTTTAAATTGGTGGATCTACTTACTGGTAGTTGGTGTCACTGTGGTGTCTGGGGTAAAGGTACAAGTAACAGTCGAAACAAATGGGAAGCAATATGATTACACAAGAATAAGGTTTTACATTCACATTTGGGTCACTTAATTTTACAGGCCCGTAATCTTAACGCTTGACTGTATAATTGGAACTTGCAGAGATGGTAATTTAGAGGCCCAACACACCTTCTGTAGGACTCACTGTCGTGCTGGGAGGCAAAGTAGATCTAGGACCTGGAGTCAAACCCACTGAGAAAACATATATTAATGAAATTAGCATTTTATTCATGATCGTATTAATGATCATCATGGTGTTGTTGGCCTTTTGAAATACCTTTATGATTTATCTATTCAAAGTGAGCAAAGTAGGACTATAAAAATCACTACGGACAGGTGGCTTCTAGCCCTGGTAGATTATATTTCTCCTCATTATAGAGATGATAAGACCAATTCATAAGGTGATAAAGTCTTTCAGGACAGATAAGGTGTTGATTGTTGTTTACAGCTTCCTAGAATAAAGTCACCATGTTATCTAACAGCAGAAGCATAACAGCGCATAGATACGATCTAAACACTCGACTAGATGAACACAGACATTCTATTACTTGTGCTGATGATCCCAGACATTGGTGTTGATGCTGGTGTCATATCTATAGAACAGCTTAATTTACACATTAAGACAATTATTCTTATTGCTGAAACTTTTGTTGCTTTAAAATAACAGCAGTGCCACTATAAAAGCACACATGTGTAGCCTACCTGCCATAGAAGGTGTCTGTATAGTTGTTGGATCACTGATGTGAACTCCCACCAGATCTAAAATCATTTGGGATTGAAATGTGGTATTTAGTTAGTTGGTCAGAATGAAGATAGTCATACTAAGAAGATGCTAAAATCAAAGTGAGTCAGATCATGAAGACCTACAGCCCTGATAGATTTGTTTAGATAATGACTCACGTGCAAAGCTTTTCCCATCACTGCGTGGAGAGAGAGAGTTTGGTCCTGAGCTCACTCTGTAGTCACAGTTTACCTCCTTAAGCCTCACTGACTGTAGAGTTCTGATAATATCCCTCTCAGTTACATTGAATCTACAGAACCACTGTTTGGAACCTTTGCTTTTTTCTTTCCAGATCTCTGCTGTGAAGGATGGCTGACTCTCCTTTCCAACATACAGGTTACAGGTGGAGTCAGGACTGACGGAACCACGAATCAAACAGATGATGGTGAAGTCCTCATCAAAATTGACTGTTATGTCTGGTTTTGGATCTGTTAGGAAAGGACAGAGACTCCTTTTTACATCACTCTCTTTGAATGTAATGTATATGTCACAAGTGACACTGACTCAACTAACTAAACTAGAGCCTCCCATTCTATTTATAGTACGTATCAGCATGTCTTATTTGATATCATGCATATTTATGATGTTTAATCATGTGTCCTGTGTGTTTACAGCGATTGCCTTTCACTTAATTCCTTACATTCTCACGTGTGAAATCAAATTGAATCACACGGACAATTTTGCTTGCTTGTATGGTGTGGAGTGATTCCACAGATCTCCCTCTCCCTGCTCGGGAGGAAGAGACAAACCCTGTTCGGGTAGAGCCAAACTAATCCTGCTCGGGTAGAACCGAATGAACAAACCCTGCTCGGGTAGAACCGAATGAACAAACCCTGTTCGGGTAGAGCCAAACTAATCCTGCTCGGGTAGAACCGAATGAACAAACCCTGCTCGGGTAGAGCCAAACTAATCCTGCTCGGGTAGAACCGAACGAACAAACCCTGTTCGGGTAGAGCCAAACTAATCCTGCTCGGGTAGAACTGAATGAACAAACCCTGTTCGGGTAGAGCCAAACTAATCCTGCTCGGGTAGAACCGAATGAACAAACCCTGTTCGGAAGGACCTGAATGAACATTGGCCACCGATCGGGAATCAACTGCTGTGTTAGTTTGTCCCGTTGCTTCTAGTTAGCCTACAGCCCTAAATCCCAGCCTATTTATACGTTTCTAATAGGGCCGTAGTGATACTGTGTATTACTGTGTCAAGCTGAGTTTATAAAGAACCTTTTATTGTACTTTGGCCTGTCTCTGTGGTTGTTTTCCGTGGGATCTTAGAACTCTACTTTTGACATGTACATTTCAAATATGTATTGTCTTCATAACAAATATTTTTTAAATGACATTGGATGAGATTGTGATTTAAACAGAATCATTCAAGACAATCTGAATATAACATTTCTTACCAAGAATAGTAAGAGAGACAGAACCACTTTGCATCGACGGATAGTACGTTTCTACTGTGTAAAAACATCTCAGTTTGATCTCAGAAGATGAACTTTGACCTGCCCACGAGAGCAGCTCAGTCCCCGTGAGTGAACATGTATAGGGTGAGTGTTTAGGATCTCTCCCCTCTGTGTAGAAGTAATAGTGAGACACAGAGACAGGTGGAGGAGTCTGACAGATGAGTCTCTCTCTCTGATGACTGAAGAACTCACTGTCAGCCTGGGAGGAGGTGGGTCTCTTTGAAAGTTGCATTTAAAAAACATTACAGGTAATCCATACATACTAACAGTATGGAAAATCCATTAATAAAATGTTAAACTATCAGCATTTATGTTTGTACAAAGTACAGTAAATCCTGTCATTATGTGAAATGAAGACGTTTAAGAAATACGACAGAAGATCTCATTTTCAGAACGAGCATAATTAATACGGTATAACAGTGAAGTGTATCATTGTTTAAACCACCAACTTACCCTGAACAGTGACTGAGACAGGGTCACTTAAAGGAGATGTGTGAGACTTCCATACAGTGTAGTAACATGTCACTTTGACCACAGCTGGAAATGTTGGACCAGACCTCTTGAGCAGCTCAGTTCCTGTTATTGTCTGCGTACACGATGAGTCTGGAAGAATCTTCTCCCCCTCCATGTAGAAGTAACAGTCAGACACAGGGAGAGAGGGAGGAGTCTCACAACTCAGCAGAACTGATTCTGTCTCTCTGATGACTGTAGAACTCACTGTCAGCTGAGGAATGTCTGTGAGAATAGGGGAATTAAGTATTTTGTGGTTTTGAGAAATGTACTGACAGTCTAATCCCTCCTTGTTATTTAAGACTTAAGGATCTTGAGTCAATTACTTTATGCGGTGACAGTATGGGAAATGAAGGAGATATAATATATTCCTTGATTGCTTCATGTAATAGCTAATGACAACACACAGTATGATAACATATCCCAAGAGGAACATGGTAATGATGGCACAACAGTACATTGTTTACAACCATTCAAACAATCTTCTTACCCTGAATTGTGACTGTTGACGGCTCACTGTATATGGATCTAAACTGTGAACCTGTAGCACTGTAATGACATTGTATTTTGACCTCAGCTGGTGAACTCTGACCTGTCCACTTCACCAGTAGTGTTCCTGTGAGTGTCTGTTGACAGGGTGATGGTAGGGTGAATTCTACTTGCCCTTCCATTTTGAAGTAACACTCAGAGACAGATGGAGGAGTCTGGCAGTTCAGCTGAACTGAGTCTCTCTCTTTGATGACTGCAGGAATCACTGTCAGACTGAGCCGAGGAAGATCTGTGAGATCAGAGGGATGATGGAGTGTCTTTTTAATTGAATCATAAATTAATTTTCAATGTTTAACTAGTCATACAGATAACGTACCACTTAATATTATATGAGTTTGAAAGAGAAAAACAATTAAGACACTGTTGTCTATTTAAGCAATAAACAATGAGAACGTGCCAGGAACAGCCCTTAGGAGGGAGTTATCACACAATAATTCTCAGCTTCGATGGGCATTTAGCTTTTGTAAAACGGTTGCCACATTTAAACAAAAGATTAAGGACATGTCTTTCATTAAAGACCTATTATTGTGTTTTATTTTCATCCTTCCACCAGGACAAATGCTCATTTTGGGACGTTGCTATATGGGCACAGCCAAACAACAGAAGAAGTGGATTTTTCTGACCAGAACTGTCCCAGAGCTTGGGGAAGTGTGTCTGCGCTTGTGCTGCAGCGGCAGGTGCACAAGACAAAACATTACCAGCATGATACATATCGGTGAATCGCTGTGACAATGAAATACAAGT
>NW_024058747.1:0-27500 GCF_016432855.1 Salvelinus namaycush
GAGAGTCTCCCTGTAACATTATCCTAGTACATTATCCTTCTACTGGAGATTCGCCCTGTAACATTATCCTAGTACATTATCCTTCTACTGGAGAGTCTCCCTGTAACATTATCCAAGTACATTATCCTTCTACTGGAGAGTCTCCCTGTAACATTGTCCAAGTACATTATCCTTCTACTGGATAGTCTCCCTGTAACATTATCCAAGTACATTATCCTTCTACTGGAGAGTCTCCCTGTAACATTATCCTAGTACATTATCCTTCTACTGGAGATTCGCCCTGTAACATTATCCTAGTACATTATCCTTCTACTGGAGAGTCTCCCTGTAACATTATCCAAGTACATTATCCTTCTACTGGAGAGTCTCCCTGTAACATTGTCCAAGTACATTATCCTTCTACTGGAGAGTCTCCCTGTAACATTATCCTAGTACATTATCCTTCTACTGGAGTGTTTCCCTGTAACATTATCCTAGTACATTATCCTTGTAATGGAGAGTCTCCCTGTAACATTATCCTAGTACATTATCCTTCTACTGGAGAGTCTCCCTGTAACATTATCCTAGTACATTATCCTTCTACTGGAGAGTCTCCCTGTAACATTATCCTAGTACATTATCCTTCTACTGGAGAGTCTCCCTGTAACATTATCCAAGTACATTATCCTTCTACTGGATAGTCTCCCTGTAACATTATCCTAGTACATTATCCTTCTACTGGAGAGTCTCCCTGTAACATTATCCAAGTACATTATCCTTCTACTGGATAGTCTCCCTGTAACATTATCCTAGTACATTATCCTTGTACTGGAGTGTTTCCCTGTAACATTATCATAGTACATTATCCTTGTACTGGAGAGTCTCCCTGTAACATTATCCTAGTACATTATCCTTTTACTGGAGAGTCTCCCTGTATCATTATCCAAGTACATTATCCTTCTACTGGAGAGTCTCCCTGTAACATTATCCTAGTACATTATCCTTCTACTGGAGAGTCTCCCTGTAACATTATCCTAGTACATTATCCTTTTACTGGAGAGTCTCCCTGTAACATTATCCAAGTACATTATCCTTCTACTGGAGAGTCTCCCTGTAACATTATCCTAGTACATTATCCTTGTACTGGCATCAAGCTTTTTCATCTCTTTATTCATCTCTCTCTCTGTACCTCCGATCTTTGGAGTTGATTCCTTGAGTCAAACACTTGATTCTTCTTGTTACGCACCATTTTAACTTCTTGGTTTGTTGTTAGGAAATATCTAACATGTTTTGTAGGGGGGTCACCAAATCAATACAGGAATCAATATGGCCAGTTATTACGTCAGGCATCTCGTTCAGGTCAGCTGATGATTCTTCAAATACACTCCAGGTGGAACAATCAAAGCATCCTTACAACTGATCAATACTGTCGTTGTCCCACACCAGGACCTGTTGTCCCACCATCTTCTCCCTCTGTATCAATACTGTCATTGTCCCACCACCTTCTCCCTCTGTATCAATACTGTCATTGTCCCACCACCTTCTCCCTCTGTATCAATACTGTCATTGTCCCACCACCTTCTCCCTCTGTATCAATACTGTCATTGTCCCACCACCTTCTCCCTCTGTATCAATACTGTCATTGTCCCACCACCTTCTCCCTCTGTATCAATACTGTCATTGTCCCACCATCTTCTCCCTCTGTATCAATACTGTCATTGTCCCACCACCTTCTCCCTCTGTATCAATACTGTCATTGTCCCACCACCTTCTCCCTCTGTATCAATACTGTCATTGTCCCACCACCTTCTCCCTCTGTATCAATACTGTCATTGTCCCACCACCTTCTCCCTCTGTATCAATACTGTCATTGTCCCACCACCTTCTCCCTCTGTATCAATACTGTCATTGTCCCACCACCTTCTCCCTCTGTATCAATACTGTCATTGTCCCACCACCTTCTCCCTCTGTATCAATACTGTCATTGTCCCACACCAGGACCTGTTGTCCCACCATCTTCTCCCTCTGTATCAATACTGTCATTGTCCCACCACCTTCTCCCTCTGTATCAATACTGTCATTGTCCCACCACCTTCTCCCTCTGTATCAATACTGTCATTGTCCCACCACCTTCTCCCTCTGTATCAATACTGTCATTGTCCCACCACCTTCTCCCTCTGTATCAATACTGTCATTGTCCCACACCAGGATCTGTTGTCCCACCACCTCCCTCTGTATCAATACTGTCATTGTCCCACACCAGGTCAAATGGCACCCTATTCCCTATGGGCCCTGGTCAAATGGAACCCTATTCCCTATGGGCCCTGGTCAAATGGCACCCTATTCACTATGGACCCTGGTCAAATGGCACCCTATTCCCTATGGGCCCTGGTTAAATGGCACCCTATTCCCTATGGGCCCTGGTCAAATGGCACCCTATTCCCTATGGGCCCTGGTCAAATGGCACCCTATTCCCTATAGGCCCTGGTCAAATGGGACCCTGATTCACTTTGGCCCCTGGTCAAATGGCACCCTATTCCTTATTGGTCCTGGTCAAATGGCACCCTATTCCCTATGGGCCCTGTTCAAATGGCACCCTATTCCCTATAGGCCCTGGACAAATGGCACCCTATTCCCTATGGGCCCTGTTCAAATGGCACCCTATTCCCTATAGACCCTGGACAAATGGCACCCTATTCCCTATGGGCCCTGTTCAAATGGCACCCTATTCCCTATAGGCCCTGGTCAAATGGCACCCTATTCCCTATGGGCCCTGTTCAAATGGCACCCTATTCCCTATGGGCCCTGTTCAAATGGCACCCTATTCCCTATAGGCCCTGGTCAAATGGCACCCTATTCCCTATGGGCCGTGGTAAAATGGCACCCTATTCACTATGGGCCCTGGTCAAATGGCACCCTATTCCCTATGGGTCCTGGTCAAATTGCACTATATTCTCTATGGGCCATGGTCAAATGGCACCCTATTCCCTATGGGCCCTGGTCAAATGAAGTGTACTATGTAGGGAGTAAGGGTGCCATTTGGGAAGCAGGCTCAGCGTGTCTCTAACTGTAGTGAATGTGATGAGTCATGACCTTGCATGGCTTCAGAACCCCATAAATATTACAGTTAGCTTATCTCTGATCTTGTTGGGCTACGCTGTACTGTGAGAGGTCACAACAACACACACACACACACACACACACACACAGACAGACACAGACAGACACACACAGACACAGACAGACACAGACAGACACAGACAGACACAGACAGACACACACTGACACACACACACACACACACACACACACACACACACACACACACACACACACACACACACACACACACACACACACACACACACACACACACACACACAGACACAGACACAGACACAGACACACACTGACACACACACACACACACATACATACACACATACACACGTACACACACGTACACACGTACATACACACACACACACACACACAACTACATCACATTCTGAATCTTTCACCTGATACCTGCCACTCACTCACACACACACACACACACACACACACACACACACACACACACACACACACACACACACACACACACACACACACACACACACACACACACAAACACACAAACACATCACAGTCTGAATAGGAAATGCATCAGTGACATTGTCCCCACAGTGAAGGTTCGCTGCTTGCCCAATCATAAAGCCCTGGATTAACACAGAGGTTGACACTAAACTAAAGGACACGGCTACCGCACACAGGGCTATCGCAGACAACCCCGGCGTCACGGCTGAGGTCACGAATAAGTACAATGTGTCCTGCTACGACCTCCGCAGAGCCATCAAATAGGCAAAAGGACAATATAAGAACAAGGTATGATCCTGTTGCACAGGCTCTGACGACCCGCGCATGTGG
The DNA here is from genome assembly GCF_016432855.1 of Salvelinus namaycush. Lineage (NCBI taxonomy): Eukaryota > Metazoa > Chordata > Actinopteri > Salmoniformes > Salmonidae > Salvelinus > Salvelinus namaycush. The sequence goes on from NW_024058747.1 coordinate 3,910, forward strand.
CAGGGGCTACAGTCCGTTACGGATTACAAAGGAAGACCCAGCCGTGATCTACCCAACCAAGCCTCTCTATCCAGACCAACTCAATGCAGTTTTTTTTGCACGCTACAACAACAAAAAACAACATTGAGCCACGCACGAGGGCCCCCGTCGACCCAGAGGGCTGGGTGATCTCACTCTCCCGAGGCCCGAAGTGAGTACGGATTTTATTACAAGGTCAACAGCGGTATTCCAGGGGCGTGTTCTCAGAGCATCGGCATAACAGCTGGCAGGCATTTTCAACCTCTCCTCGTCCCAGTCTGTAATCCTCACTTCTCAAGCTGACCACCATCGTCACTGTTCCCAGGAACTCTAAGGCACAATGACTACCACCCTGTAGCACTCACATCTGTAATCGTGAAGTCTTTTGAAGGCTCATTATTGCAACACATCAACTCCATCATCCCAGACACCCTAGACCCAAAACCGCCCCAACAGATCCATAAATGACGCAATCTCGTTTGCACTTTACACGACCCTCACCCACCTAGATAAGAGGAATACCTATGTGAGAATAGTGTTCATTGACTACAGCTCAGCGTTCAACACCAAAGTGCCCTCCAAGTTCATCCCTAAGCTAATGACCCTGGGACTGAATACCTCCCTCTGCAACTGGATCCTGGACTTCCTGATGGGCGCCCCCAGGTGGTGAGAGTAGGCAACATCACCTTCGCCACTCTGAACCTCAACACCGGGGCCCCACAGGGGTGTGTGTTTAGTCCACCCCCCTGTTCACCCACGACTGCATGGCCACAACACAACTCCAACACCATCATTAATAGGTAGCATAGTTGTTAGAGCGCTGGGCCAGTTAACGAAAGGTTGCTGAATCGAATCCCCGAGCTGACATGGTAAAAAGCTGTCTTTCTGCCCCTGAACATGGCAATTAACCACAATTTTTGGTAGGCCGTCATTGTAAATCAGAATTTGTTCTTAATCGACTTGCCTAGTTAAATAAAGATTACATTTACAATAAAAAATATATATATATATGTTTGCTGACGACACAACGGTGGTAGGCCTGATCACAAGCGACGATGAGACAGCCTACAGGGAGGAGGTCAGAGACCTGGCAGCGTGGTACCAGGACAACAGCCTCTCTCTCTCTCAACGTCAGTAAAACAAAGGAACTGATGGTGGACTACAGGAAGCGGAGGGGCGAGCACGCCCCCGTCCACATCGACGGGGCTGCAGTGGAGCGTGTTCGTGAGCTTCAAGTTCCTCAGTGTCCAAGTCACTAAGGACATAAAATGGTCCAAACACACAGTCTTGAGGAAAGCGCGTCTTCCCATTAGGACTCTGATGAGAGTGCTCTGAAATCGGTGTAGATAGCCAGAGCGAATTTACGAATGCAACGGAATGTCCATCGAGAACGCACAACGACTCTACCATTTAGCTAAGAATGACGGGAATAATCAAGTCAATAAGCGTTGGGTAGTTAGATAGATAGCCTGTAGTTAATATACTGGCAAGTTGGATGTATAACTACTAACGTTAGGTAGATAGCTAACATACCGGTACGTACTGCTGTAACGATATGCTACGTGGTTCGTAAGGAAAGCGTAGCTAACAAATTGTCAGCCAACATTACGTGTGAGTTAACTTATTTGAAAAGTCATTACTTTATTACAATTGAGTAGTAAGCTACTCCTTGGTTGTTGGGGCAGATCTGGTCTGTGATAGGAGGGCTAGGTGTGGAACCCCACCCACACCCCCCCATTAGACTTCTTTAGTTAGGTTGAATAGTTGTTCAGCTACAATAGTCTATTGTTCAGCTACAGTAGTCTATTGTTCAGCTACAATAGTCTATTGTTCAGCTACAGTAGTCTATTGTTCAGCTACAGTAGTCTATTGTTCAGCTACAGTAGTCTATTGTTCAGCTACAGTAGTCTATTGTTCAGCTACAGTAGTCTATTGTTCAGCTACAGTAGTCTATTGTTCAGCTACGATAGTCTATTGTTCAGCTACAGTAGTCTATTGTTCAGCTACAATAGTCTATTGTTCAGCTACAGTAGTCTATTGTTCAGCTACAGTAGACTATTGTTCAGCTACAGTAGTCTATTGTTCAGCTACAGTAGTCTATTGTTCAGCTACAATAGTCTATTGTTCAGCTACAATAGTCTATTGTTCAGCTACAGTAGTCTATTGTTCAGCTACAGTAGTCTATTGTTCAGCTACAGTAGTCTATTGTTCAGCTACAGTAGTCTATTGTTCAGCTACAATAGTCTATTGTTCAGCTACAGTAGTCTATTGTTCAGCTACAATAGTCTATTGTTCAGCTACAGTAGTCTATTGTTCAGCTACAGTAGTCTATTGTTCAGCTACAATAGTCTATTGTTCAGCTACAATAGTCTATTGTTCAGCTACAGTAGTCTATTGTTCAGCTACAGTAGTCTATTGTTCAGCTACAGTAGTCTATTGTTCAGCTACAGTAGTCTATTGTTCAGCTACAGTAGTCTATTGTTCAGCTACAATAGTCTATTGTTCAGCTACAGTAGTCTATTGTTCAGCTACAGTAGTCTATTGTTCAGCTACAGTAGTCTATTGTTCAGCTACAGTAGTCTATTGTTCAGCTACAGTAGTCTATTGTTCAGCTACGATAGTCTATTGTTCAGCTACAGTAGTCTATTGTTCAGCTACAATAGTCTATTGTTCAGCTACAGTAGTCTATTGTTCAGCTACGATAGTCTATTGTTCAGCTACAGTAGTCTATTGTTCAGCTACAATAGTCTATTGTTCAGCTACAGTAGTCTATTGTTCAGCTACAGTAGTCTATTGTTCAGCTACAGTAGTCTATTGTTCAGCTACAGTAGTCTATTGTTCAGCTACAGTAGTCTATTGTTCAGCTACAGTAGTCTATTGTTCAGCTACGATAGTCTATTGTTCAGCTTCGGACACCTACGAAGAAGGACTGTGTGATGGTGGCATCTCAGGTAAGCAGCACTGGGCGTTCCCTCCGTCCAACTTCTACATAGCTAGTAGTTAGCTCCTACGATTCAGTGTCGGTTCATAACATTGTACTATATTAAATACATATATACGTACATACCGTAGGATGATGAATCATGCAATTATTATTCTCAAGCGAACCAAAAGCATTTAGCTACGAACCCATTTTCAGTTGAATTCATCCAACTTTCTTTCATGGCAACTCATAAGCAGGCCATGTCCTATTTGTTTCATAGTCGATATATAATCGTATGTCATGACAGTGTAACGGTTAGCTTTGTTTACAGAAGGATGAAAGAACACAATATGTTTGTCAGGAAATGCTTTACTGATACATCAGATGAAGAGTTAGACCAGAAAGTCAGAGCCATTAAGGCAACGATGCCCCATGCGGGATTTAGCTTCTGTCCCTCTCGTCGCCCCTACCTGGGCTCGAACCAGGGACCCTCTGCACACATCAACAACTGACACCCGCGAATCATCGTTACCCATCGCTCCACAAAAGCACAGAGCAAGAGGAACAACTACTTCAAGGTCTTCAGAAGCGAGTGACGTCACCGATTGAAACGCTATTAGCGCGCACCACCGCTAACTAGCTAGCCATTTCACATCGGTTACAAAAGGAAGTCTCAGAGCGATGGGCCGTCGTGTACATTGGCGAAGAGTTAGGGAGTCTTTGCAGCGTGTAGATGGTGCAGGTATCATTGCATTTTCCCATCACCTAATGAACAAACACAAAACCAGTCTGGTGTTAATCTTTCTCTGCTGCATTGACGTATCCTGAATCTGCTGCTTTAGTCTGAACGGTCACATCTCAGATTATTATTTTCATATCTACAAAAAAATAAGCTATTTTCTTTACTTTCAGAGAGCGAGCTGATCAAGGGGTTGAAAATGTAGATAGTGCCAGATGTTCACTGTCAGAGGAACAGGAAGTGGAAGCTTTATTGCTGGGTAAAGTGTCCATAACCAGAGGTAATTAAACTGCTCTGTGTTCTTCTTCTCTCTTCCTCTCTGCCTGTCTTGTTGTACATGGAACCTGTCTCACCTCTGCCTGTCTTGTTGTACATGGAACCTGTCTCACCTCTGCCTGTCTTGTTGTACATGGAACCTGTCTCACCTCTGCCTGTCTTGTTGTACATGGAACCTGTCTCACCTCTGCCTGTCTTGTTGTACATGGAACCTGTCTCACCTCTGCCTGTCTTGTTGTACATGGAACCTGTCTCACCTCTGCCTGTCTTGTTGTACATGGAACCTGTCTCACCTCTGCCTGTCTTGTTGTACATGGAACCTGTCTCACCTCTGTCTGTCTTGTTGTACATGGAACCTGTCTCACCTCTGTCTGTCTTGTTGTACATGGAACCTGTCTCACCTCTGCCTGTCTTGTTGTACATGGAACCTGTCTCACCTCTGTCTGCCTTGTTGTACATGGAACCTGTCTCACCTCTGTCTGTCTTGTTGTACATGGAACCTGTCTCACCTCTGCCTGTCTTGTTGTACATGGAACCTGTCTCACCTCTGCCTGTCTTGTTGTACATGGAACCTGTCTCACCTCTGCCTGTCTTGTTGTACATGGAACCTGTCTCACCTCTGCCTGTGTTGTTGTACATGGAACCTGTCTCACCTCTGTCTGTCTTGTTGTACATGGAACCTGTCTCACCTCTGTCTGTCTTGTTGTACATGGAACCTGTCTCACCTCTGTCTGTCTTGTTGTACATGGAACCTGTCTCACCTCTGCCTGTCTTGTTGTACATGGAACCTGTCTCACCTCTGTCTGTCTTGTTGTACATGGAACCTGTCTCACCTCTGTCTGTCTTGTTGTACATGGAACCTGTCTCACCTCTGTCTGTCTTGTTGTACATGGAACCTGTCTCACCTCTGCCTGTCTTGTTGTACATGGAACCTGTCTCACCTCTGTCTGTCTTGTTGTACATGGAACCTGTCTCACCTCTGCCTGTCTTGTTGTACATGGAACCTGTCTCACCTCTGCCTGTCTTGTTGTACATGGAACCTGTCTCACCTCTGCCTGTCTTGTTGTACATGGAACCTGTCTCACATGCACCAATTAAAAAACCCTTAAGAAGTCAGCTGCTAATTTTCATATTTACACCACATAAACACAGCCATTTTCACTGGACTATCTGTTGCTGCCAAGTCATGATTTCCCTGGGGGTTAGCCTTGCAATAACCAAGTGGTGAGACATAGCCCTCTGTAGTTAAATGTTTCAGGTACACTCTGATAGGTGTCTGCGTCACATACAGTATCTTCTATTGACGTTATCTTCTATTGTTTGTCCTCATGTGTCTGTTTTTCAGCATAAAGTACTCTGTAGCCACTTAGTGTGGACACCAGGTGAGACCACACACACACAATAACAGTCTCTCTCCTTCACTTCATCGCTCACCCCGCTTCTCCCTAAATCCTCTAGGTTATATCAGCTGTGTAGGTGAACCCCTCCCGCATCTGAACTGGCTAACACATAGGGCACAGCATGATTATATTGTAGGTGAGAGGTCACTTGGTCGGGTCAACAGGAAGTATTATTAAAGAGATGCTTTACATTGAAATACAGATAGAGATGTAGTAGTCCCAGAGTTAATGATCCCAGGTCAGTTTATATTATACAGGAAGTATTATTAAAGAGATGCTTTACATTGAAATACAGACAGATGCAGTAGTCCCAGAGTTAATGATCCCAGGTCAGTTTATATTATACATGAAGTATTATTAAAGAGATGCTTTACATTGAAATACAGATAGATGCAGTAGTCCCAGAGTTAATGATCCCAGGTCAGTTTATATTATACAGGAAGTATTATTAAAGAGATGCTTTACATTGAAATACAGATAGATGCAGTAGTCCCAGAGTTAATGATCCCAGGTCAGTTTATATTATACAGGAAGTATTATTAAAGAGATGCTTTACATTGAAATACAGATAGATGTAGTAGTCCCAGAGTTAATGATCCAAGGTCAGTTTATATTATACAGGAAGTATTATTAAAGAGATGCTTTACATTGAAATACAGATAGAGATGTAGTAGTCCCAGAGTTAATGATCCCAGGTCAGTTTATATTATACAGGAAGTATTATTAAAGAGATGCTTTACATTGAAATACAGACAGAGATGTAGTAGTCCCAGAGTTAATGATCCCAGGTCAGTTTATATTATACAGGAAGTATTATTAAAGAGATGCTTTACATTGAAACACAGATAGATGCAGTAGTCCCAGAGTTAATGATCCCAGGTCAGTTTATATTATACAGGAAGTATTATTAAAGAGATGCTTTACATTGAAATACAGATAGAGATGCAGTAGTCCCAGAGTTAATGATCCCAGGTCAGTTTATATTATACAGGAAGTATTATTAAAGAGATGCTTTACATTGAAATACAGATAGAGATGCAATAGTCCCAGAGTTAATGATCCCAGGTCAGTTTATATTATACAGGAAGTATTATTAAAGAGATGCTTTACATTGAAATACAGATAGATGCAGTAGTCCCAGAGTTAATGATCCCAGGTCAGTTTTGCATTTCACCTCCTGATGATGATTATGATGACTGACCTCGTTAGAATAAAAAACAAGGCTTAAAACCTGTTATGGCTGCAAGGGGCAGTATTGAGTAGCCAGTTAAATCGTGCCCATTTCAAACGGCCTCGTACTCAATTCTTGCTCGTACAATATGCATATTATTATTACTATTGGATAGAAAACACTCTCTAGTTTCTAAAACCGTTTGAATTATTTCTCTGAGTGAAACAGAAGTCATTCTGCAGCACACTTCCTGACCAGGAAGTGGAATGTCAGAAATCGATGCTCTGTTCAACTTCATGCCTATACATGGGCGTGATACGTAAGAGTCTACATACACTTCATACACCTTCCCCTGGTTGTCAAGAGGCGGTGAGAGAAAAAAAATCGTGTTTATCTTGGTCTGAGGTGGAATTAAAGCTCTTTGTTTGACGTGACCGTCCATTTCCTGTTTCTGGAGCGTGCGAAAGAGGACATGAATTTGCCTTCTGTTTTGCTCTCGTTATGGACGACTAACATCTCCGTCTTAGATTTTATTTGATACATGTGACCATATCATCGTAACGTATGTTTTTTCAATATAGTTTAATCAGATTATTGAAATTTTTTCGGGAGTTTTGCCGTGTTCCGTTCTCTGACTTTGTTGACGTTGGAGTGATCCGTGCCACTTGGCAAGTGCCCATGCTAAATGAAGAGGGATATTTGCCGTTCCAGATCAAAACAACGACTGTTCTGGACAAAGGACACCTTGTCCAACATTCTGACGGAAGATCACCAAAAGTAAGAAACATTTTATGATGCTATTTCTAATATCTGTCGTGCATGTGAACTGGTCGTCGGCGCCCAAGTGTTTCTGGCTATTGTGGCTACGCTAATATAACGCTACATTTTGTTTTCGCTGTAAAACATTTAATAAATCGGAAATATTGTCTGGAATCACAAGATGCCTGTCTTTCAATTGCTGTACACTATGTATTTTTCAGAAATGTTTTATGATGAGTAATTAGGTATTTGACGTTGGTGTCTGTAAATATTATGGCTGCTTTCGGTGCAATTTCTGATTGTAGCTGAAATGTAAACTATGATTTATACCTGAAATATGCAAATTTTTCGAACAAAACATATGCTATACAATAAATATGTTATCAGACTGTCATCTGATGAAGTTGTTTCTTGGTTAGTGGCTATTTATATCTTTATTTGGTCGAATTTGTGATAGCTACTGATGGAGTAAAAAACTGATGGAGTAAGAATAGTGGTGTCTTTTGCTAACGTGGTTAGCTAATAGATTTACATATTGTGTCTTCCCTGTAAAACATTTTAAAAATCGGACATGTTGGCTTGATTCACAAGATGTGTACCTTTCATCTGGTGTCTTGGACTTGTTAATGTGTGAAAGTTAAATATAAAAAAAATATATATTTTGAATTTCGCGCCCTGCACTTGAGCTGGATGTTGTCATAAGTGTACCGGTGTCGGGCTGCACCCCAAACAGGTTAATCATGCTCTCTCTCTATCCATCTGTCTCTCGTCTGCAGGTATGTTTTGATGTGAGAGAGGAAGCCAGTCCCGTCATCGCCACCTCACCTGCTCTTAACCTCTCTAGGGTATGTGGGACGGTAGCGTCCCACCTCGTCAACAGCCAGTGAAACTGCAGGACGCCAAATTCAAAACAACAGAAATCCCATAATTTAAATTCCTCAAATATACAAGTATTTTACACCATTTTTTTTTCTCCCCAATTTTCGTGGTATCCAATCGCTAGTAATTACTATCTTGTCTCATCGCTACAACTCCCATACGGGCTCGGGAGAGACGCAGGTCGAAAGTCATGCATCCTCCGAAGCACAACCCAACCAAGCCGCACTGCTTCTTAACACAGCGCGCCTCCAACCCGGAAGCCAGCCGCACCAATGTGTCGGAAGCCCCCCTTGGTTAGCGCGCACTGCGCCCGGCCCGCCACAGGAGTCGCTGGAGCGCGATGAGACAAGGATATCCCTACCGGCCAAACCCTCCCTAACCCGGACGACGCTAGGCCAATTGTGCGTCGCCCCACGGACCCCCCGGTCGCGGCCGGCTGCGACAGAGCCTGGGCGCGAACCCAGAGACTCTGGTGGCACAGCTAGCGCTGCGATGCAGTGCCCTAGACCACTGCGCCACCCGGGAGGCCCTTTACACCATTTTAAAGCTACACTTGTTGTAAATCCAGCCAAAGTGTCCGATTTCAAAAAGGTTTTACGACGAAAGCACACCAAACGATTATGTTAGGTATGAGCCAAGTCACAGAAAAAGACAGCCATTTTTCCAGCTAAGGAGAGCAGTAACAAAAAGCAGAAATAGAGATAAAATGAATCACTAACCTTTGATAATCTTCATCAGATGACACTCATAGGACTTCATGTTACAAAATACATTTATTTTTTGTTCGGTAAAGTTCATATTTATATCCACAAATCTCGGTTTACATTGGCGCCATGTTCGGAAATGCCTCCAAAATATCCTGAGTAATTACAGACAGCCACGTCTAATAACAGAAATACTCATCATAAACTTTGATGAAAGATACATGTTTTACATATAATTAAAGATACACTTGTTCTTAATGCAACCGCTGTGTCAGATTTTTTTTTAACTTTAGGAAAAAGCATACCATGCAATAATCTGAGACGGCGCTCAGAAATACACAACATTTCTCCGCCATCTTGGAGTCAACAGAAATACGAAATTACATCATAAATATTCCCTTACCTTTGATGATCTTTCATCAGAATGCAGTGCCAGGAATCCTAGTTCCACAGTAAATCGTTGTTTTGTTCGATAATGTCCATTACTAGTGTCCAATTAGCTACTTTTGAGGTTGAAGAGGCTCTGTTGCACCTTCTTCACCACATTGTCTGTCTGGGTGGACCATTTCAGTTTGTCCGTTATGTGTACGCCAAGGAACTTGAAGCTTTCCACCTTCTCCACTGCGGTACTGTCGATGTAGATAGGAGGGTGCACCCTCTGCTGTTTCCTGAAGTCCCCGATCTTGTCCTTTGATTTGTTTGAGTGAGAAGTTGTTTTTCCTGACACCACACTCCCAGGGCCCTCACCTACTCCCTGTAGGCCGTCTCGTCGTTTTGTGTCGTCTGCAAACTTGATGATTCAGTTGGAGGCGTGCTTGGCCACGCAGACATGTGTGAACAGGGAGTACAGGAGGGGGCTGAGCACGCACCCTTGTGGGGCCCCAGTGTTGAGGATCAGCGAAGTGGAGGTGTTTCCTACCTTCACCACCTAGGGGCGGCCCATCAGGAAGTCCAGGACCCAGTTGCACAGGGCGAGGTTAAGACCCAGGGCCCGGAGCGTAATGATGAGTTTGGAGAGTACTATGGTGTTGAATGCTGAGCTGTAGTCAATGAACAGCATTATTACATAGGTATTCCTCTTGTCTAGATGGGATAGGGCAGTGTGCAGAATGATGGCGATTGCATCGTCTGTGGATCTATTGGGGCGGTAAGCAAATTGGAGTGGGTCTAGGGTGACAGGTAAGGTGGAGGTGATATGATCCTTGACTAGTCTCTCAAAGCACTTCATGATGACAGACGTGAGTGCTACGGGGCGATAGTCATTAAGTTCAGTTACCTTTGCCTTCTTGGGTACAGGAACAATGGTGGCCATCTTGAAGCAGACTTTGAGGAGAGGTTGAATATGCCTGTAAACACACCAGCCAGCTGGTCTGCGCATGCTCTGAGGATGCGGCTAGGGATACCGTCTGGGCCGACAGCCTTGCGAGGGTTAACACGTTTAAATGTTTTACTCACTTCGGCCACGGAGAAGGAGAGAGGGGGGCGCAGTCCTTGTTAGCGGGCCGCGACGGTGTCAATGTGTTATCCTCAAAGCATGCGAAGAATGTGTTTAGCCTGTCCGGAAGCAAGATGTCTGTGTCTGTGACGTGGCTGGTTTTCCTGTTGTAGTCCGTGATTGTCTGTAGACCCTGACACATAGGTCCCGTGTCTGACCAGTTGAATTGTGACACTTTATCTCTATACTGACGTTTAGCTTGTTTAATTGCCCTGCAGATTGAATAACTGTTTATATTCTGCCATATTACCAGTCCCCTTGCCATGGTTAAATGTGGTGGTTCGCACTTTCAGTTTTGTGCGAATGCTTCCATCTATCCACGGTTTCTGGTTAGAGTAGGTTTAATTAGTCACGGAGGGTACTTCATCTCCTGTACACTTCCTTATAAACTCAGTCATCATATCCGTGTATGCGTCTAGATTATTTTCGCAAGCTACCCGGAACATATCCCAGTCCACATGATCGAAACAATCCTGAAGCGTGGATTCCGATTGGTCACACCAGTGTTGAATAGTCCTTAGCACGGGTACTTCCTGTTTGAGTTTCTGCCTATAGGAAGGGAGGAGCAAGATGGAGTCGTGGTCAGATTCGCCGTAAGAAGGGCGGGGGAGGGCCTTGTAAGCATTCCAGAAGTTTGAATAGCAATGGTCGAGAGTCTTAGCAATGCGAGTACTACAGTCAATATGTTGATAGAGCTTCGGCAGCCTAGTCCTCAGATTAGCTTTGTTAAAATCCCCAGCTACAATAAATGCAGCCTCAGGATATGTGGTTTCCAGTTTACATAAAGTCCAGTGATGTTCTTTGAGGACCGTCGTGGTAGCGGCTTGTGGGGGGGGGATGTAAACGGCCGTGGCGATGACGTAGGAGAATTCTCTTGGGAGATAATATGGTCGGCATTTGATTGTGAGGTATTCTGGGTCGGGTGAACAACATGACTTGAGTTCATGTATGTGTCCTTAGAATTACACCATGAGTCATTAATCATGAAACACAACCCCTCCGCCCTTCTGCTTCCCGGGGAGAGATATTTATTCCTGTCTGCGCGACGTACTGAGAATCCTGCTGGCTTAAACCGGTAGAGTAATGTACTCGGAAGCAGTGGGTGGCGATACAGAGTATCCCGAGAGAGCCATGTTTCCGTGAATCAAAGGATGTTACAGGCCCCCGATGTCTCTCTGGAAAGAAATCCTTGCTCTGAGCTCATCAACTTTGTTATCCAGAGACTGAACATTAGCGAGTAATATACTAGGAAGCGGTGGGTGGCGTGCGCGCCTCCTAAGTCGAAGCAGCAGGCCGTCCTCAAATGCCTCCTCCGGTGATGTTCTGGAATAAGTTCACTTGCTCTGGGGAGAGTGAACAAAGGATCTGCTCCAGGGAAGTCGTATTCCTGGTCGCCATGCTGGTAGTTCTGGTGAGTTACCGCCTCTCTAATATCCAACAGTTCTTCTCGGCTGTATGTAATGACACAAAACATTTCCTGAGCATATAATGTCAAAAATAGCACATAACAAAACAAGAGCTAGTCGCGATGCTGCCGTCTCCGTCGACGCCATCTTCATGCACACTGACAGGACTCTACACACACACACACACACACACACACACACACAAACACACACACACACACACTCACACACACATTCACACTGACACTCCAACACACACACACACTCACACATACATTCACACTGACACTCCAACACACACACACACACACACCCTCAAATACACAAACAAAAATACATAGACACACACACACACACACATTCACACTGACTCTTCAAACACGCACATCCCCTCAAATACAATCTGAATTTACGCTCTCTGTTTATCACATATTCCTAGCCCCCTATATATATCTATTGAGCCTGAATATAAGTGACTTACTTTCTCATTTATATTTGTGTTTTTGTTCCGCTTTACTTTATTTAATAGTACTATTAAATATCGATATTGATTACTGCGTTGTTGGGAAAAGATCTCGCAAGAAAGGCATTTTTACTGTAATCGTGAAAGGTCACAATAAAACTTGAATCTAGCACCCTAACACATCACGTCTTGAGATGCAGGCAAGACAGGTATCAAATGGAACAATATTCCCTATATAGCCACTGGTCAAGGTGCAGGCAGTGTGATGACTCAGGACAGGTATCAAATGGAACAATATTCCCTAAATAGTCACTGGTCAACGTAGTGCACTTCAGAGGGAAAGCTAATTATCATCCTTTACATAATACATCTCTGTGTCCCGACCATGGTTAGTCAACTGTTTCCCCTACTAGTCAACCACGGTTAGTCAGAGAGACAGAGAGAGAGAGAGAGAGAGAGAGAGAGAGAGAGAGAGAGAGAGAGAGAGAGAGAGAGAGAGAGAGAGAGAGAGAGAGAGAGAGAGAGAGAGAGAGAGAGAGAGAGAGAGAGAGAGAGAGAGAGAGAGAGAGAGAGAGAGAGAGAGAGAGAGAGAGGTGAACCAGACACCATTACATAGAGAACCAAACATCCATAATCTGCTCCTTCAGTACTGGACCCTAATAGAATCCAGACAGACTCTCAGAACATAAAAGCAGCAATAGATCAGAGACCAACTTACTGAAATCGAGGAATCCGTTGGTTCAAACACCTTGTGGGAATATTGGACCTCCCTAATCAATCCACAAGGAGAAGAATTGGCTTTTCCAAAAGTGTGACCTATGGAGGAATCACTTTGAGAAGCTATATAGAAATATTACAATGAATTCAAAACAAAAAGAAAAGTTTGAAAAACTTCAAATACTTTAATCAGCCATTAAAGACCACAAAACAGAAACAGAAAAATATGTTTTTGAAAAAATACAGGCCCTGAAACCCCAAAAGGCTTGGGCCGGTGGCTGATGGGTCGCTGGTTCAGGTCCCCGTTTTTGACCTTGTGGGAGATCTGTCGATGTGCTCTTGAGCAAGGCGTCGACCCTGGTTGCTTCTGCGGGTCGCTCTGGATGGGAGTCTGTTCGATGACTAATGTGATGGAGATGTTCAACAGCTTTACTGCAAGAAGATTATATATTTATATATATATTAAAAAATAATAATATACATTTTTAAAGTAATCATAATAATATTATCATGGTTTGTAGATTTCCCAAAAGCATTTCATTAAATTTCGCATGAAGCCGTTTTTTCTGAAATTAATTGAAAGTGATATGGGACGTAAAAACATATGATGTCATCATATCGATATACACAAATAACAAATGTGGAGATAAACATACATATTTATTTTCCCAGGGGGCCGTGGAGTGAAACAGGGGAACAACTTCAGCTCCAGTCTATTTAATACTGAACAAAAATATAAATGCAATATCTAACAATTCAAAATATATTTTACTGAGTTAAAGTTCACATGAGGAAATCAGTCAATGTAAATTACTTCATTAGGCCCTAATCTATGGATTTCACATGAGTCGTAATCTATGGACTTCACATGACTGGGAATACAGATATACATCTGTTGGTCACAGGAAACCAGTCAGTATCTGGTGTGACCACCATTTACCTCATGAAAACCAGTCAGTATCTGGTGTGACCACCATTTACCTCATGAAAACCAGTCAGTATCTGGTGTGACCACCATTTACCTCATGAAAACCAGTCAGTATCTGGTGTGACCACCATTTACCTCATGAAAACCAGTCAGTATCTGGTGTGACCATTTGCCTCATGAAAACCAGTCAGTATGTGGTGTGACCACCATTTACCTCATGAAAACCAGTCAGTATCTTGTCTGACCACCATTTTCTCATGAAAACCAGTCAGTATCTGGTGTGACACCATTTACCTCATGAAAACCAGTCAGTATCTGGTGTGACCATTTACCTCATGAAAACCAGTCAGTATCTGGTGTGACACCATTTACCTCATGAAAACCAGTCAGTATCTGGTGTGACGACCATTTACCTCATGAAAACCAGTCAGTATCTGGTGTGACCATTTACCTCATGAAAACCAGTCAGTATCTGGTGTGACCATTTGCCTCATGAAAACCAGTCAGTATGTGGTGTGAAAACCATTTACCTCATGAAAACCAGTCAGTATCTTGTCTGACCATTTGTCTCATGAAAACCAGTCAGTATCTGGTGTGACCATTTACCTCATGAAAACCAGTCAGTATCTGGTGTGACCATTTACCTCATAAAAACCAGTCAGTATCTGGTGTGACCATTTACCTCATGAAAACCAGTCAGTATCTGGTGTGACCACCATGTACCTCATGAAAACCAGTCAGTATCTGGTGTGACCACCATTTACCTCATGAAAACCAGTCAGTATCTGGTGTGACCACCATTTACCTCATGAAAACCAGTCAGTATCTGGTGTGACCACCATTTACCTCATGAAAACCAGTCAGTATCTGGTGTGACCATTTACCTCATGAAAACCAGTCAGTATCTGGTGTGACCACCATTTACCTCGTGAAAACCAGTCAGTATCTGGTGTGACCACCATTTACCTCATGAAAACCAGTCAGTATCTGGTGTGACCATTTACCTCATGAAACCCAGTCAGTATCCGGTGTGACCACCATTTACCTCATGAAAACCAGTCAGTATCTGGTTTGACAACCATTTACCTCATGAAAACCAGTCAGTATCTGGTGTGACCATTTACCTCATGAAAACCAGTCAGTATCTGGTGTGACCAACATTTACCTCGTGAAAACCAGTCAGTGTCTGGTGTGACCACCATTTACCTCATGAAAACCAGTCAGTATCTGGTCTGACCATTTGCCTCATGAAAACCAGTCAGTATCTGGTGTGACCACCATTTACCTCATGAAAACCAGTCAGTATATGGTGTGACCATTTACCTCATGAAAACCAGTCAGTATCTGGTGTGACCATTTACCTCATGAAAACCAGTCAGTATCTGGTGTGACCATTTACCTCATGAAAACCAGTCAGTATCTGGTGTGACCATTTACCTCATGAAAACCAGTCAGTATCTGGTGTGACCACCATTTACCTCATGAAAACCAGTCAGTATCTGGTGTGACCACCATTTACCTCATGAAAACCAGTCAGTATCTGGTGTGACCACCATTTACCTCATGAAAACCAGTCAGTATCTGGTGTGACCACCATTTACCTCATGAAAACCAGTCAGTATCTGGTGTGACCATTTACCTCATGAAAACCAGTCAGTCTCTGGTGTGAAAACCATTTACCTCATGAAAACCAGTCAGTATCTGGTGTGACCATTTACCTCATGAAAACCAGTCAGTATCTGGTGTGACCACCATTTACCTCATGAAAACCAGTCAGTACCTGGTGTGACCATTTACCTCATGAAAACCAGTCAGTCTCTGGTGTGAAAACCATTTACCTCATGAAAACCAGTCAGTATCTGGTGTGACCATTTACCTCATGAAAACCAGTCAGTATCTGACGTGACCACCATTTACCTCATGAAAACCAGTCAGTATCTGATGTGACCACCATTTACCTCATGAAAACCAGTCAGTATCTGGTGTGACCATTTACCTCATGAAAACCAGTCAGTATCTGGTGTGACCATTTACCTCGTGAAAACCAGTCAGTATCTGGTGTGACCACCATTTACCTCATGAAAACCAGTCAGTATCTGGTGTGACCACCATTTACCTCATGAAAACCAGTCAGTATCTGTTGTGACCATTTGCCTCATGAAAACCAGTCAGTATCTGTTTTTTTTCACCATTTGCCTCATGCAGCGTGACACATCTCCTTCCCAGAACATAGAGAACCAGTCCCACTCCTCTTCAATGGCTGTGAGAAGTTGTTGGATATTTGGTGGGAAGTGGAACACACTGTCGTAAACTTCGATCCATAGCATCTCGAACAGGCTCAATGAATGACATGTCTGGTGAGTATGCAGGCCATGGAAGAACTGGACATTTTCAGCATCCAGGAATTGTGTTCAGACCCTAGCGACGTAAGGCTGTGCATTATCGTGCTGAAACATGAGGCGATGGAGGTGGATGAATGGCACGACAATGGGTCTCAGGATCTCGTTGCGGTTTCTCTGTGCATTCAAATACACATCCATAAAATGCAATAGTGTTCATTGTCCGTAGCTTATGCCTGCCCCGTACCATAACCCCACCGCCCTCATGAGGCACTCTGTTTCACAACGTTGACATCAGCAAACTGCTCGCCCACACGACGCCACACACGCTGTCTGCCATCTGCCCGGTACAGTTAATCCGTGAAGAGCGCACTTCTCCAGCGTGCCAATGGCCATCGAAAGTGAGCACTTGCCCACTGAAGTCGGTTACGACGCCAAACTGCAGTCAGCTCAAAACCCTGGTGAGGACAAACGAGCTTCCCTGAGACGGTTTCTGACAGTTTGTGCAGAAATTAATTGGTTGCGCAAACCACACAGTTCCATCAGCTGTCCAGGTGGCTGGTCTCAGACGATCCCGCAGGTGAGGAAGCCGGATGTGGAGTTCCTGGCATTGTTACACGTGGTATGCGGTCGCGAGGCTGGCTGGATGTACTGCCAGATTCTCTAAAACAACGTAAGAGGCGGCTTATGGTAGAGAAATTAACATTAAATTCTCTGAACACCGCTCTGGTGGACATTCCTGGTTGAGCTGGTTGAGAGAATGCCAAGAGTGTGCAAAGCTGTCATCAAGGCAAAGGGTGGCTACTTTGAAGAATCTCAAACAAAATATATTTAGATTTGTTTAACACTTTTTGGGTTACTACATGATTCCATATGTGTTATTTCATAGTTAAGATGTCTTCACTATTATTTTACAATGTAGAAAATAGTAAAAATAAAGAAAAACCCTGGAATGAGAAGGTGTGTCCAAACTTTTGACTGGTACTGAACAATGTCACGTCATGCCAATAACGCAATCTAAATTGAATTGTGAGAGAGCGACAGAGACAGAGAGAGAGAGAGAGAGAGAGAGAATATACACAGTTAACTTACAGAGAGAGAGAGAGAACAAGCAAAGCTAACTTGAGAAGCCTGAGTGTCAGGGATGTGAGTGGTAACCAGAATAGATCTGTATGTAGGAACATCACTCTGGAAATCAATTCGTTGATAAACCACCTCTTTGGGCATCTCACCACGCCACTGCACCGCTGGCACATCTATGGGCACTGTCAGTCTGGCACCTCTCTGGACATCTCACCACGCCACTGCACCGCTGGCACCTCTATGGGCACTGTCAGTCTGGCACCTCTCTGGGCATCTCACCACACCAAAGCACCGCTGGCACCTCTCTGGGTATCTCACCATGCCACTGCACTGCTGGCACCTCTGGGCATCTCACCACACCAAAGCACCGTTGGCACCTCTCTGGGCACCTCACCACACCACCGCACCTCTGGCACCTCTCTGGGCATCTCACCACACCAAAGCACCGCTGGCACCTCTCTGGGCATCTCACCTCACCACCGCACCTCTGGCACCTCTCTGGGCATCTCACCTCACCACCGCACCTCTGGCACCTCTCTGGGCATCTCACCTCACCACCACACCGCTGGCACCTCTCTGGGCATCTCACCTCATCACCGCACCTCTGGCACCTCTCTGGGTATCTCACCATCAGCCTGGCACCTCTCTGGGCATCTCACTGCACCACTGCCACGCTGGCACCTAATGGGCATCTCACAGCACCACCACCACGCTGGCACCTCTCTGGGCATCTCACCACACCAAAGCACCTCTGGCACCTCTCTGGGCATCTCACCTCACCACCGCACCTCTGGCACCTCTCTGGGCGTCTCACTGCACCACTGCCACGCTGGCACCTCTCTGGGCATCTCACAGCACCACCACCACGCTGGCACCTCTCTGGGCGTCTCACAGCACCACCACCACGCTGGCACCTCTCTGGGCATCTCACAGCACCACTGCCACGCTGGCACCTCTCTGGGCATCTCACTGCACCACCGCCACGCTGGCATCTCTCTGGGCATCTCACCTCATCACCGCACCTCTGGCACCTCTCTGGGCGTCTCACTGCACCACTGCCACGCTGGCACCTCTCTGGGCATCTCACAGCACCACCACCACGCTGGCACCTCTCTGGGCATCTCACAGCACCACCACCACGCTGGCACCTAATGGGCATCTCACAGCACCACCACCACGCTGGCACCTCTCTGGGAATCTCACAGCACCACTGCCACGCTGGCACCTCTCTGGGCATCTCACCATCAGCCTGGCACCTCTCTGGGCGTCTCACAGCACCACCACCACGCTGGCACCTCTCTGGGAATCTCACAGCACCACCACCACGCTGGCACCTCTCTGGGAATCTCACAGCACCACTGCCACGCTGGCACCTCTCTGGGCATCTCACTGCACCACCGCCACGCTGGTACCTCTCTGGGCATCTCACCATCAGCCTGGCACCTCTCTGGGCATCTCACAGCACCATCGCCACGCTGGCACCTCTCTGGGCATCTCACAGCACCACCACCACGCTGGCACCTCTCTGGGCATCTCACAGCACCACCACCACGCTGGCACCTCTCTGGGCATCTCACAGCACCACCACCACGCTGGCACCTCACTGCACCACCACCACGCTGGCACCTCTCTGGGCATCTCACCATCAGCATGGCACCTCTCTGGGCATCTCACAGCACCACCGCCACGCTGGCACCTCTCTGGGCATCTCACAGCACCACCACCACGTTGGCACCTCTCTGGGCATCTCACAGCACCACCACCACGTTGGCACCTCTCTGGGCATCTCACAGCACCACCACCACGCTGGCACCTCTCTGGGCATCTCACAGCACCACCACCACGCTGGCAGCGGTCTTTCATTTCCATTTGGGGAAGATTTGGCTGCGATCCAAATGGGAGAAAGAGAGAACAAAGTAGGGGAAGTGGCTAAACGGCACAACAGTCTTGGCGTTTCTCTCTCAACGTGATTTATGACAGAGAATTTCACTAGATTTCTTTGGAGATAATAGGAACATACATCTGAAAATGTCAGGCAATTTTGTTATCACCTTGTTGGGGTATCAGAATACATTATCTGTAGTTGAGAGGGAGGGAGAGCGGGGGAGGGGGAGAGAGACAGAGACAGAGACAGAGACAGAGACAGAGACAGAGACAGAGACAGAGACAGAGACAGAGACAGACAGAGAGAGACAGAGAGACAGAGAGAGAGAGAGAGAGAGAGAGAGAGAGAGAGAGAGAGAGAGAGAGAGAGAGAGAGAGAGAGAGAGAGAGAGAGAGAGAGAGAGAGAGAGAGAGACGGCAGAAAGGGTGACATGATAAAACAATATTGCATGGGGTACCAGGTTAACATCCCAGGATACCTTGCAAGAGGTTACAATCCACCCCTATCCTCTACATCGATCACTACTGTTGACCAGGGCCCATAGTAGTGCACTATATACAGAATAGGGTGCCATTTGGGACGCACAACAGAATCAGCCCTCTCTCTAAAAAAAGCCTAGATTATTACCACGTTAGAATATTTAACGCTTCATTTCCTTTTTAGATGAACGTGTTTCATTCTCACAGCAGGAAGTGAGATTTAAAAATGATTCTTGGGAACAAAAAAACCCTGTTTTTGGTTTGAATAAGGAGTATTTTCCTTGGTCAAAAAGAGAAGGATGGAATCTGATGTCTTTGTAATTAACATGGGGACTGTATCCCATATAGAACCCTATTCCCTATATATAGTGCACTACTTTAGACCAGAGCCCTATAGAACCCTATTCCCTATATATAGTGCACTACTTTAGACCTGAGCCCTATAGAACCCTATTCACTATATATAGTGCACTACTTTAGACCAGAGCCCTATAGAACCCTATTCCCTATATATAGTGCACTACTTTAGACCTGAGCCCTATAGAACCCTATTCCCTATATAGTGCACCACTTTAGACCAGGGCCCTATAGAACCCTATTCCCTATATATAGTGCACTACTTTTGAACTCTTCAGTAGGCCTTTTCACCTGATGGGATTCTAAGGCTTTAATCTACAAGCCGTAGGTTTAACCAGGGGTCCGTGTGTATCAAGTGTCTCAGAGAACGAGTGCTGATCTGGGAACAGGTCTCCTCTGTCCGTTATCTTGTTCATTAAGGCTGGATCTCATATCTGATACCCTGGATCCATATCGCCGGGGTCTAAACAGACCTGATGTCATATCTGACAGACTGGATCCATATCCCCGGGGTCTAAACAGACCTGATGTCATATCCCCGGGGTCTAAACAGACCTGATCTCATATCTGACAGACTGGATCCATATCCCCGGGGTCTAAACAGACCTGATCTCATATCTGACAGACTGGATCCATATCCCCGGGGTCTAAACAGACCTGATCTCATATCCCCGGGGTCTAAACAGACCTGATCTCATATCTGACAGACTGGATCCATATCCCCGGGGTCTAAACAGACCTGATCTCATATCTAACAGACTGGATCCATATCCCCGGGGTCTAAACAGACTTGATCTCATATCTGACAGACTGGATCCATATCCCCGGGGTCTAAACAGACCTGATCTCATATCTGACAGACTGTATCCATATCCCCGGGGTCTAAACAGACCTGATCTCATATCTGACAGACTGTATCCATATCCCCGGGGTCTAAACAGACCTGATCTCATATCTGACAGACCTGATCTCATATCTGACAGACTGGATCCATATCCCCGGGGTCTAAACAGACCTGATCTCATATCTGACAGACTGTATCCATATCCCCGGGGTCTAAACAGACCTGATCTCATATCTAACAGACTGGATCCATATCCCCGGGGTCTAAACAGACCTGATCTCATATCTGACACACTGTATCCATATCCCCGGGGTCTAAACAGACCTGATCTCATATCTGTCAGACTGGATCCATATCCCCGGGGTCTAAACAGACCTGATCTCATATCTGTCAGACTGGATCCATATCCCCGGGGTCTAAACAGACCTGATCTCATATCTGACAGACTGGATCCATATCCCCGGGGTCTAAACAGACCTGATCTCATATCCCCGGGGTCTAAACAGACCTGATCTCATATCTGACACACTGTATCCATATCCCCGGGGTCTAAACAGACCTGATCTCATATCTGACAGACCTGATCTCATATCTGACACGTTAGTTAATTGTCAAAAAAAAAAGTGGAAGGAATCGCTATGAGAGTATTTGACTGTGAATCAATGATTTTTTTTACATGAGTCATTAGCGTGTGTGTGTGTGTGTGTGTGTGTGTGTGTGTGTGTGTGTGTGTGTGTGTGTGTGTGTGTGTGTGTGTGTGTGTGTGTGTGTGTGTGTGTGATATCACTATATCTCAGCTATTGGGAATACTTATTGTCCTTTAGATCAATGAAATTAAAATATTACTGTAGAGGACAGGCAAGACAACAATGATGTTTTATACTGTTCAGATATAGTGATGTTTTATATATAGTGATGTTTTATACTGTTCAGATATAGTGATGTTTTATACTGTTCAGATATAGTGATGTTTTATATATAGTGATGTTTTATACTGTTCAGATATAGTGATGTTTTATATATAGTGATGTTTTATACTGTTCAGATATAGTGATGTTTTATATATAGTGATGTTTTATACTGTTCAGATATAGTGATGTTTTATATATAGTGATGTTTTAGACTGTTCAGATATAGTGATGTTTTATATATAGTGATGTTTTATACTGTTCAGATATAGTGATGTTTTAGACTGTTCAGATATAGTGATGTTTTATACTGTTCAGATATAGTGATGTTTTATATATAGTGATGTTTTATACTGTTCAGATATAGTGATGTTTTATATATAGTGATGTTTTATACTGTTCAGATATAGTGATGTTTTATACTGTTCAGATATAGTGATGTTTTATACTGTTCAGATATAGTGATGTTTTATATATAGTGATGTTTTATACTGTTCAGATATAGTGATGTTTTATACTGTTCAGATATAGTGATGTTTTATATATAGTGATGTTTTATACTGTTCAGATATAGTGATGTTTTATATATAGTGATGTTTTATACTGTTCAGATATAGTGATGTTTTATATATAGTGATGTTTTATACTGTTCAGATATAGTGATGTTTTATACTGTTCAGATATAGTGATGTTTTATACTGTTCAGATATAGTGATGTTTTAGACTGTTCAGATATAGTGATGTTTTATATATAGTGATGTTTTATACTGTTCAGATATAGTGATGTTTTATATATAGTGATGTTTTATACTGTTCAGATATAGTGATGTTTTATACTGTTCAGATATAGTGATGTTTTATACTGTTCAGATATAGTGATGTTTTAGACTGTTCAGATATAGTGATGTTTTAGACTGTTCAGATATAGTGATGTTTTATACTGTTCAGATATAGTGATGTTTTATACTGTTCAGATATAGTGATGTTTTATACTGTTCAGATATAGTGATGTTTTATACTGTTCAGATATAGTGATGATTTATACTGTTCAGATATAGTGATGTTTTATACTGTTCAGATATAGTGATGTTTTATATATAGTGATGTTTTATACTGTTCAGATATAGTGATGTTTTATACTGTTCAGATATAGTGATGTTTTATACTGTTCAGATATAGTGATGTTTTATACTGTTCAGATATAGTGATGATTTATATATAGTGATGTTTTAGACTGTTCAGATATAGTGATGTTTTATACTGTTCAGATATAGTGATGTTTTATACTGTTCAGATATAGTGATGTTTTATATATAGTGATGTTTTATACTGTTCAGATATAGTGATGTTTTATATATAGTGATGTTTTATACTGTTCAGATATAGTGATGTTTTATATATAGTGATGTTTTATACTGTTCAGATATAGTGATGTTTTATATATAGTGATGTTTTATACTGTTCAGATATAGTGATGTTTTATATATAGTGATGTTTTAGACTGTTCAGATATAGTGATGTTTTAGACTGTTCAGATATAGTGATGTTTTATACTGTTCAGATATAGTGATGTTTTATATATAGTGATGTTTTAGACTGTTCAGATATAGTGATGTTTTATACTGTTCAGATATAGTGATGTTTTATACTGTTCAGATATAGTGATGTTTTATATATAGTGATGTTTTAGACTGTTCAGATATAGTGATGTTTTAGACTGTTCAGATATAGTGATGTTTTATACTGTTCAGATATAGTGATGTTTTATATATAGTGATGTTTTAGACTGTTCAGATATAGTGATGTTTTATATATAGT